>NC_056458.1:16410580-16488080 GCF_018296145.1 Oncorhynchus tshawytscha
AGCAGTCCAATCCCTGTACCTTTTGCAGAATATCAGTCTGTCCCTGATGTTTTTCCTGGAGAGAAGTGGCTTCTATGCTGCCTTTCTTGACACCAGGCCATCCTCCAAAAGTCTTTGCCTCACTGTGCGTGCAGATGCACTCACACCTGCCTGCTGCCATTCCTGAGCAAGCTCTGTACTGGTGGTGCCCCGGTCCCGCAGCTGAGTCAACTTTAGGAGACGGTCCTGGCGCTTGCTGGACTTTCTTGGGCGCCCTGAAGCCTTCTTCACAACAATTGAACCACTCTCCTTGAAGTTCTTGATGATCCGATAAACAGTTGATTTAGGTGCAATCTTACTGGCAGCAATATCCTTGCCTGTGAAGCCCTTTTTGTGCAAAGCAATGATGACGGCACGTGTTTCCTTGCAGGTAACCATGGTTGACAGAGGAAGAACAATGATTCCAAGCACCACTCTCCTTTTGTAGATTCCAGTCTGTTATTTGAACTCAATCAGCATAACAGAGTGATCTCCAGCCTTGTCCTCGTCAACCCTCACACCTGTGTTAACGAGAGAATCACTGACAGGATGTCAACTGGTCCTTTTGTGGCAGGGCTGAAATGCAGTGGAAACGTTTTTTGGTGATTCAGTTCATTTGCATGGCAAAGAGGGACTTTGCAATTCATCTGATCACCATTCATAACATTCTGGAGTATATGCAAATTGCCATCATACAAACTGAGGTAGCAGACTTAGCAGACTGAAGGTAGCAGACTGAAAATGTATATTTGTATCATTCTCAAAACCTTTGGCCACGACTGTACATAATGAGGGGATGTGGTGGAACAGGGGTATGTCAGAGGAGGCTCGTGGGAGGAGCTATAGGAGGATGGGCTCATTGTAATGGCGGGAATGGAAGTAATGGAACGGAGTCGAACATGTGGTCTCTATATGCAAAAGTCATTCCACTACTGGCTCAAATAGCCGACCAATCAGCCTGTTACCAACCCTTAGTAAACTTTTGGGAAAAATTGTGTTTGATACAATGCTATTTTACAGTAAACAAACTGACAACAAACTTTCAGCATGCTTATAGGGAATGACATTGAACAAGCACAGCACTTACTGTACACATCAGCTACTACAGCGACTGAAATTCCTACGACACTTAACAAAGAGCTGCAGTTAGTTTCAGAGTGGGTGTCAAGGAATAAGTTAGTCCTAAATATTCCTGAAACTGAAAGCATTGTATTTGGGATAAATCATTCACTAAACCCTAAACCTTAACTAAATATTGTAATGAATAATGTGGACATTGAGCAAGTTGAGGTCATGGTCAAAACATATTAATACAACAGTAGCTAAGATGGGTAGAAGTCTGTCCATAATAAAGTGTTGTTCTGCCTTCTTAACAGCACTATCAACAAGACAGGTCCTACAGGCCCTAGTTTTGTCACACCTGGACTACCGTTCAGTCGTGTGGTCAAGTGCCACAAAGAGACTTAAGAAAATTGCAATTGGCTCAGAACAGGGCAGCACGGCTGGCGCTTGGATGTACACAGAGAGCTAACATTAATAATGTTGGAGAGATTGACACAACAAAGTGTCGGAGAGATTGACTTCATCACCACTTGTATTTATGAGAGGTGTTGGATGCACCGAGCTGTCTGTCTGAGCTACTGGCGCACAGCTCGGACACCCATGCATACCCCACAAGACATGCCACAAGAGGTCTCTTCACAGTCCCCAAGTCCAGAACAGACTACGGGAGGCACACAGTACTACATAGAGCCATGACTACATGGAACTCTATTCCACATCAAGTAACTGATGCAAGCAGTAAAATTAGATTTAAAAAGCAGATTAAAAAAACACCTTATGGAACAGAGGGGACTGTGAAGCAACACAAACATAGGCACAGACACATACACCCACACACACGATAATATACGCACTACACACACACACGATAATATATGCACTATACACACACGTGGATTTTGTACTGTAGATATGTGGTAGTGGTGGAGTCGGGGCCTGAGGGCACAACGTGTGTTGTGAAATCTGTGAATGTATTGTAATGTTTTTAAAATGATATAAACTACCTTCATTTTTCCATTGATTCCACTCCAGCCATTATAATGAGCCCATCCCCCTATAGCTCCTCCCACCAGCCTTCTCTGGTTCATGTGCTTACTGTAAATGTGTTTACTATATATATATATATATATATATATATATATATATGTTTACTATATATATTACTCAGTATATAACATCATTGTCTTAATTATTTTTTTATTTTAGAGTATTTCTCTTTATATTTACTACTTGATTTATGCTCTGACAGGGTTGTCTAAAGGCTGTAATTCACCTGTCAACATAGATATATCAGACAGCAGCCCAATGACAAAAAAGAGAACCTTGTATGTGCTCATAAACGTACTGTACAATAGCTTACTCATCAACATCCTTCCTACGCTCCACTGTAGCCCCAACCGCTCTGAAGGCCTGTGTAGGTAGCAGCTCCTGTAGCACCCTTAGCGGTGTTGGCAAAAAGTGGATGTTTCTGGTTTTCAGGGATGCAGTATTTTCAACCTAACTTCCGTTTACCCTGAAAACAGAAGTAGGGACTTCGCTCAAGCGTCTTTCTACGCTACGTTACATAACTCCTGTAGAGACACAGGAGAACCTGTATCTGGTTCTACTCCTTCTCCCCTCAAGGGTCGAGTGAGAACTGTAGACCCACCTCGTGTATTTACAATGACGGGAAAGTATTCAGACGCCTGGACTTTTTCCACATTTTGTTACATTACTGTCTTATTTCCCCCCCTCATCAATCTACACACGATACAGCACAATGACAACGCAAAAACTCAGTACTGTAACGACTCTCATTGGTAGAAGGAGTGGACCAAAGTGCAGCGTGAAAAGTGTTCATGATTTTTATTTTCAAAAAACACCGCAAAATAACCAAAGTGAAAATGAAAGCGCACAGTTCTGTCAAGTACTGACACTAAACAGAAAACAAGATCTCACAAAACCCAAAAGGAAAATGACAACCTATATATGATCCCCAATCAGAGACAACGATAGACAGCTGTCTCTGATTGGGAACCTGCCAAAAACAAAGAAATAGAAAACGTAGACTTTCCCACCTGAGTCACACCAAACCTAGAGAAGCAACCTGAGTAACCAAACATAGAGAATAATGAGTGTCTCTAAGGTCAGGGCGTGACAAGTACTTTGTTGAAGCACCTTTGGCAGTGATTACAGCCTTGAGTCTTCTTGGGTATGATCCTATAAGCGTGGCACACCTGTATTTGGGGAGTTTCTCCCATTCTTCTCTGCAGATCCTCTCAAGCACTGTCAGGTTGGATGGGGAGCGTTGCTGCACAGGTATTTTCAGGTCTCTCCAGAGATGTTCAATCGGGTTCAAGGAGACTTGTCCCGAAGCCACTCCTGCGTTGTCTTGGCTGTGTGCTTAGGGTCATTTTCCTGTTGGAAGGTGAACCTTCTGGAGCAGGTTTTCACTCCATCACTCGACTTGGTCAAATATCCCTTACACAGCCTGGAGGTGTGTTTTGGGTCATTGTCTTGTTGAAAAACAAATGATAGTCCCACTAAGCGCAAACCAGTTGGGATGGCGTATCGCTGCAGAATTCTGTGGTAGCCATGCTGGTTAAGTGTGTCTGGAATTCTAAATAAATCACTAGCAAAGCACCATCACACGTCCTCCTCCATTCTTCACGGTGGGAACCACACATGCGGAGATCATCCGTTCGCCTACTCTGCATCTCAAAAAGACAAAGCGGTTAGAACCAAACACCCACAGCGGAACTCACAGCGGTTGGACCAACGGACAGATTTCCCCCAGTCTAATGCCCATTGCTTGTGTTTCTTGGCCCAAGCAAGTCTCTTCCTCTTATCTGTGTTCTTTAGTAGTGATTTCTTTGCAGCAATTCAACCATGAAGGCCTGATTCACGCAGTCTCTTCAACACTAACAGTTGATGTTGAGATGTGTCTGTTACTTGAAATCTGTGAAGCAACTCTGTGTAATTCTAATGATCTTATCCTCTGCAGCAGAGGTAACTCTGGGTCTTCCTTTTCTGTGTCGGTCCTCATGAGAGCCCTCATGAGAGCCAGTTTCATCATAGCGCTGGATGTTTTTTGCGACTGCACTTTAAGAAACTTTCAAAGTTCTGACCTTCATGTCTTGACTGACCTTCATGTCTTAAAGTAATGATGGACTGTCATTTCTCTTTGTTTAATTGAGCTGTTCTTGCCATAATATGGACTTGGCCTTTTTCCAAATAGGGCTGTCTTCTGCATACCACCCCTAACTCATCACAACACAACTGATTGGCTCAAACTCATCAAAGAAATTCCACAAATGAACTTTTAACAAGGCACACGTGTTCCACCTCATGAAACTGGTTGAGAGAATGCCATGAGTGTGCGACGCTGTCATCAAGGCAAAGGGTGGCTATTTTGAAGAATATAAAATATATTTTGATTTGTTTAACACTTTTTTAGTTACTACACGATGTCTTCACTTATTTCTACAATGTAGAAAATAGTAAAAATAAAGAAAAATGCTTGAATGAGTAGGTGTGTACAAACTTTTGTCTGTACATACGTAAAAACAATATACTTGTCAGAGCTATCCAAACACAGTGGACAATCTGGTACACACACACACACACACACCCCACTCATAGTCATACAGTCATACCCTCCTTCTTTCTTTCTGTCCATAGAAATAGTCTCTGGCAAGGTACCAGCTAAACCTGCTCCTGCCTTGTAATTCCATTGAGCAAGAATGCCACTCCTTTGTTGTCATAAGGATAAGGAAAACAGCAGTGGAGTTATTTGTTTGATTAAAAAATATATATATCCACTGAAAGCCAAACATAGTTTGTTTGTTATTCTCACCAGGAGAGGTGTATTTGCATTAATGTTTTCGATTAAGAAGTGATAGTAAAGTAGTTAAGTGATAGTAATCGTTCTACTCTCAAAAACATCCACAGTTGGGACATTTCTGGTTGTATTTATGTAACCAAAAGGAATGTAGTTCAGTCATTGTGTGTACAAGTCACCCTCCTATAGCACCTTTCCCACTGGGCACATACTGGTTCAATCAACGTTGTTTCCACTTCATTTCAATGAAATGACATTGAACCAACGTGGAATGGACGGTGAATTGTCTGTGCTGGGGTATTGTTGACAGGTGCTGAAAAGGCACCCATTTTAGCTATTTCAGATTCATGATAGCAAACATTTCTTGTTTCATTTGGGGAGGATACTCAAAACAGCTTTTTAGTTGTGGCGTCATTGGTAAAGGTAAAAATGGTTTGTGAGCCCTGTATGGAGGTTGGAACATTTCCAAACCTATACGTATTGTTCTATTCAGTCAGCCTGATCTCTGTAGTGATAATGATGTAATTACAACATTATACTCCAGTCTGAGAATCCCTTCAAGCTTTCTTCTGGTAGCAGTATTTCAGTTTTATGACTTTGTACTATTTAGTTTGGCAGACATTGTGTATTTCTGAACACATTAACATTATGTACCACAATAGGTACTGTATGTCTATAGTAGCCTAGAAACACTATTGTGCTTATGATGATTGTTTGTTCAATGTGGCAATTTGTACTTGTTCTTACCCAAATAAACTTTAAATAAAACAATGTTTTTTTTTAAATCTTACAGTGAATTTTGTTTAATCTTCATAGATAACCTAAGATATTGTAATTGTTTTTAGTCATTGAAATTATCTCTTTAGAAAACAACATAAAAAAAAAGCTTAATTAGCGTGTTTCTGCTGGCTGTGCATGTATCACAAATCACGTCACCTACTTTCCATGATGGAACCAGTTTGGCCAGCATTGAAGAGAAAAGGTGGAGGGAGGGACAGAGGATTGGATACCAGTGCCTGTAGTGTGAATGGAGTTCAGATTCAGGCGGAGACACTAAAGCACAGCGAACGGACAGAGACTGGAGAGAGACTTACCGAGCTATAGAATCTCTCCTGTAGAATTGAC
Organism: Oncorhynchus tshawytscha; assembly: GCF_018296145.1. Classification (NCBI taxonomy): domain Eukaryota; kingdom Metazoa; phylum Chordata; class Actinopteri; order Salmoniformes; family Salmonidae; genus Oncorhynchus; species Oncorhynchus tshawytscha. The sequence continues at coordinate 16,416,606 of NC_056458.1, forward strand.
CCAGATCCCAGTGAGGCCACCTGTCCCCAGAGGGCCACAGTGACTGTAGGCTTCCAAACACACAGATGGAACATGACCAGGTAGGTGGATTTATAACTCTTCAGACATGTCCAATTGGCAACAGTGACCTAACTTCGTAGGAAAAACTCTTAGGTTTGATACAAAACATTGTCCGGTTTAGTGTTTTACCTGATGTCCCTGCATGTTTGAGATACTTTTGGCCATGTAGTGTATGTGGACACCCCTTCAAATGAGTGGATTCGGCTATTTCAACCACACCGTTGGTGACAGGTGTATAAAATCGAGTGCACAGCCATGCAACCTCCATAGACAAACATTGGCAGTAGAATGGCCCGTACTGAAGAGCTCAGTGACTTTCAACGCGGCACCGTCATAGGATGCCACCTTTCCAACAAGTCAGTTCATCAAATCCAGTCAACTGCAAGTGCTGTTACTGTAAAGTGGAAACATCTAGGAGCAACAACGGCTCAGCCGCGAAGTGGTAGGCCACACAAGCTCACAGAACGCGACCGCCGAGTGCTGAAGCGTGTAGCGTGTAAAAATTATCTGTCCTCGGTTGCAACACTCACTACCGAGTTCCAAACTGCCTCTCTAAGCAACGTCAGCACAAGAACTGTTCATCGGGAGCTTAATGAAATGGGTTTCCTTGGCTGAGCAGCCGCTCACAAGCCTAAGATCTCCATGCGCAATGCCAAGCGTCGGCTGGTGTGTTGTTAAGCTCGCCGCCATTGGACTCTGGAGAAGTGGAAACGCGTTCTCTGGAGTGATGAATCACGCTTCAACATCTGGCAGTCCGACGGACGAATCTGGGTTTGGCGGATGCCAGGAAAAGGCCACCTGCCCCAATGCATAGTGCCTACTGTAAAGTTTGGTGGAGGAGGAATAATAGTCTGGGGCTTTTTTTCATGGTTCCGGCTAGGCCCTTAGTTCCAGTGAAGGAAAATCTTAACTCTACAGCATAAAATGACATTCTAGAAGATTCTGTGTTTGCCACAACACTGTGGCAAAAGTTTGGGGAAGGCCCTTTCCTATTTCAGCATGACAATGCCCCTGTGCTTAAAGCGAGGTCCATATAGAAATGGTTTGTTGAGATCGGTGTGGAAGAACTTGACTGGCCTGCACAGAGCCCTGACCTTAACTCCACCGAACACCTTTGGGCCGAAATGGAACGGCGACTGTGAGTCAGGTCTAATCGACCGAGATCAGTGCCTGACCTCACTAATGCTCGTGGCTGAATAGAAGCAAATCCACGCAGCAATGTTCCAACATCTAGTGGAAAGCCTGTGAGTGGAGGCTGTTAAAGCAGCAAAGCGAGGACCAACACTGTATTAATGCCCATGATTTTGGAATAAGATGTTCGACGAGCAGGTGTCCACATACTTTTGGTCATGTAGTGGACCAAATACAATTCCATTTGTATTTCATGGAATTGGATCCTGTATTTCAATTGTTGCTAGTTAATTCAATTGTGTTTCATTGATCAGTAATTTGCCATTCTGGTTAGTGTCCACTGAGTAGATTTTCTCTCACTAGGGTCAATGTATTGGTGCAATCACTTCTCAGCATTTACCACATTACGCAGAGCAAATCAAATCAAATCCAATTTTATTGGTCACATGGTTAGCAGATGTTAATGCGAGCGTAGTGAAATGCTTGTGCTTCTAGTTCCGACCATGCAGTAATATCTAACAAGTAATCTAACCATTTCACAACAACTACCTTATACACACACACAAGTGTAAAGGGATGAATAAGAATATGTACATGTAAATATATGGATGAGCGATGGCCAAAAGGCATAGGCAGGATGCAGTAGATGGTATAGAGTACAGTACATACATATGAGATGTGTAATGGCTGTCCTCTTCGTCTTCCTCTGACGAGGAGTATGAGAGATCGGACCAATACGCAGCGTGGTAAGTGTTCATGATATTTAATAGAACGGAACACTTAATGACAAAGAGAACTAAAAAATTTAACCGAAACAGTTCTGTCTGGTGCAGACACACTTAACAGAAAACAACTACCCACAAATCAAGTGGGAAAAACAGGCTACCTAAGTATGGTTCTCAATCAGAGACAACGATTGACAACTGCCTCTGATTGAGAACCATGCCAGGCCAAACACATAGAAAACCAAAACTAGAACAACACATAGAACGCTCACCCCAGCTCACCCCAAACAAGAAACATAACAAAGGAACTAAGGTCAGGACGTGACAAGATGAGCAATGTAGGGTAAGTTAACATTATATAAAGTGGCATTGTTTAAAGTGACTATTGATAGATTTACTACATCCAATTTTTAATTATTAAAGTGGCTAGAGATTTGAGTCTGTATGTTCGCAGCAGCCACTCATTGTTAGTGATGGCTGTTTAACAGTTCGCGATGGGGCTGGTTTTCTTTTTGTAGTCTGTGATTGACTGTAGACCATGCCACATTCCTCTCGTGTTTGAGCAGTTGAATTGCGACTCTACTTTGTCTCTATACTGACGCTTAGCTTGTTTGATTGCCTTGCGGAGGGAATAGCTACACTATTTGTATTTGATGTTTCCGGTCACCTTGCCCTGATTAAAAGCAGTGGTTCGCGCTTTCAGCTTTGCGCGAATGCTGCCTTCAATCCACGGTTTCTGGTTGGGGAAGGTTTTAATAGTCGCTGTTGGTACAACATCACCGATGTACTTGCTAATAAACTCGCTCACCGAATCAGCATATACATCAATGCTGTTGTTCTACGCTATCCGGAACATATCCCAGTCCACGTGATCAAAGCAATCTTGAAGCGTGGAATCAGATTGGTTGGACCAGCGTTGAACAGACCTGAGCACGGGCGTTTCCTGTTTAAGTTTCTGTCTATAGGCTGGGATAAACAAAATGGAGTCGTGGTCAAATTTGCCAAAAGGAGGGCGAGGGAGGGCTTTGTATGCATCTCAGAAGTTAGAGTAACAATGATCCAGAATTTTCCCAATTGTCGCGCATTCGATATGTTGATCAAATTTAGGGAGCCTTGTTTTCAGATTAGTCTTGTTAAAATCCCCAGCTACAATAAATGGCTCAGGATATGTGGTTTCCAGTTTACATAGAGTCCAATGAAGTTCTTTCAGGGCCGTCGAGGTGTCTGCTTGGGTGGGGATATACACGACTGTGATTATAATCAAAGATAATTATTTTGGTAGATAATGCGGTCGGCATTTGATTATAAGGAATTCTAGGTCAGGTGAACAAAAAGGACTTGAGTTCCTGTTTGTTGTTATGATCACACCACGACTAGTTAATCATAAGGCATACACCCCCTTCTTCTTCTTACCAGAGAGATGTTTGTTTCTGTCGGCGCAATGCGTGAAGAAACCAGGTGGCTGTACCGACTCTGATAACGTATCCTGAGTGAGCCATGTTTCCGTGAACACGTGACACTGATGGGTGTGTGTGTTAGAATATTGTTAAGATCATCTCATGCACTTAAAAACACACCTCCCATATCAATGTTTGTCATGTACCACACCTGTAGCCTACAGTCTTTGTTAATCAGTTGTGCTGTTTGAACAAGCAGAACTTAATCAGCAACATCAGATAAACATTTTATCAAAATCAAATAAAATGTTATTAGTCACATGCGCTGAATATAATACCTTACAGTGAAATGCTTACTTACAAGCCCCTAACCAGCAATGCAGTTTAAAAAATACAAATAAGAAAAATAAATAAAAGTTAGAAGTAGTTAAAGAGCTGTAGTAAAATAACAATAGCGAGACTATAAACAGGGGGAACCGGTACAGAGTCAATGTGTGTAGTGGCACTGGTTAATCGAGGTAATTGAGGTAATATGTACATGTAGGTAGAGTTATTAAAGTGACTATGCATAGATAATAACAGAGAGTAGCAAATAGTCTAGGTAGCCATTTGACTAGATGTTCAGGAGTCTTATGGTTTGGGGGTAGAAGCTGTTTAAAAGCCTCTTGGGCTAGACTTGGCGCTCCGGTACCACTTGCTGTGCGGTAGCAGAGAGAACAGTCTATAACTAGAGTGGCTGGAGTCCTTGACAATTTTTGGGCCTTTCTCTGACACGGCTTGCTATAGAGATCCTGGATGGCAGGAAGCTTGGCCCCAGTGATGTACTGGGCAGTACGCACTTCCCTCTGTCATGCCTTGAGGTATGAAGCTGAGCAGTTGCCATACCAGTAAGTGATGCAACCAGTAATGGATGCTCCATCCATGCTCTTGATGGTGCAGCTGTTGAACCTTTTGAGGATCTGAGGGCCCATGCCAAATCTTTTCAGACTCCTGATGGGGAACAAAATAGTAGGTTTCTTCCTTATCAAGAAGAGGGAACGATTTTAGGTAAACATTTCTGGTTACTGGCTTCAGGCAATGGTTAATTAGAACTGAAACTATAAAATGATACTTTCTATTAATAACAGATTGATTTATAAAACATCAAGTAATTTCAGAAATTAGAACTACTGGTGATACAATGAAACCGGTGTCATAGTAACAATTCTAAGAAACATTCAGCTATTTTTAGAGATAAGAACAAGTGCATCCTTGGGGAACCTGTTATCCTTCCTGGTGTTTAGCTGTTGATGTGTCCAGATCTATAATCACATGTTGGGTCATGGTGCTTAACTGTCTGTTTGTGATTGCCTAAGTGTCCATCAGGCATGTGAATAGCAACAAAAACAACACAAGGGAACCTCACTGAGGAGACACTGGAGGTCCACAGGACCATCCAGTCTAGTATGGTTCTGTAATGGATGCTCCTTTTTTTGTCCACTGTACAATATGCCCTGTTTTTATAGGTTCGATCTGTTGTCGGTGTGTGTTAGGGTGGTGTAGGATTCAGGCTAGAGCTAAGCTTCAGATATACATATTATATACCTGCCTGTCTTTAGAAGTTTACCAGGTACATAGCCTACTAATGCCAATGAGAACCCACCTGACTCTCCTCTTCCTTCTCCCCTCAGAACAGTGACTGCCCACCCCCATACTACTCAGTAGCAGTGCCCACCCAGCCCCCTCCTGAGTATGGAGAAGTGGTGGGGGCCAGAGGGATGTCTGACCCCCCTTCTCAGCCTTACTACATCCCCCAGCCTATGGCACATGTAAATGTTGTCCATGTTTCCCAGGGCGCCCGTAAGTTCCTGGTGTTCCCTTCTACTTCTTCAATCCTTGATATCCAGTACATTCCTGCCCCTAACTATTTATATGAGAGGGTGCCATCACTCTATCTCTGTAATGCAAATCTCTCTTTCTATATCCGAAACGTTTCTCCTTCTTAATCCTAAGCTTTTTTGCCTCCCAACTTTATCAAACTGTGAACTGAAAAATGTCCCTGGTCTCCTCTTGCAGCCCAACGTCGTAAAAAGTGCTTATCATGTGGGAACAGTTCCTGCTGTTACGGAGGATCAGGAGGGACCACCCTACTGCTGGTCCTCCTCGCTATCGCTATCTGGCTGGGAGGTAACCCAACCAGTAACTTACAGAGAACTCATACAGAACAACATTAAACTATATGGACATAATGTAATAATACAACATAATCTAACATGGACATAATGCAACAATTAAATATGTGTAAATGTATGACAATCATAAATTCCATATTTAGGGTATCGTGTAAATGCAATATATATGATATTGTGTTGGTATGTATTAAGCATTAACATAGGGGCTTCCACAGCTCTGAATATCCTTTTACTTGTTCTCTTTGACCTATGACCTCTGTCCAGTGCGTTATGGCCCATCCCTGGTGTCTGGCTCCCTGAGCGAGATGGAGAAAGACAGTTGCCCCTCCAACACCGTGGAGTGTGACGGCCGACGGGACTGCAAACTGGGCAGTGATGAGACCAATTGTGGTCAGTACCCTTGTTGCCACACCTAGTTTTTGTTGTCAGTAACAAAAATAGAAGCAAAACACTGGGCACACCACGTCACTTCTATGTGGAAATGTGGGTCATCTTTGGTTGAGGCGTTGATCGATGAGATTTCAACCTTTATTCACCCACTCAAAAAGACCGGCAGAAGTTTGTTGAATTCCCAATGTTATATGACTATGCTTTCAACCTTCTAAAAGCATAACACAATTCCAATTGAAAAGTTTGGTTTAGTCAGATTTAGTTGTCAACTAAATGTTTTATCACTGCACTTTCAACAATTTAAAAGCACAACAAAGTTAAATGGGAATGCATGTCAGATATGTTGTATTTATTACAACAGATGAACGTGTATCATTGTACTTCATCTAATAGCACAACCACATGACCTGGGTTGCAGTTGATCAATGCTGTTCAAGATTCTGCATAGATTGTAACAGCAATTGTGAAGATCTCCACAGAGCTGCAACCTTTGCATGTTAGCTTGAACATCCACACTTTCTATTATCACATAAAAATACATTTATAGTTACAGTAGGCTAACCTCAAAATGTGGCCATAGATGTGTTGCTCATTTTAAGGCTGAATAAATGCTGTTACATTGATTTGTAAGATAGTCTTAACTTTAAACTTAACTTTATAGTCTTAACTTTATAGTCTTAAATTAAATTGTGTTTGGTTGACAACGCAACCAAATATGAACATTTAATGGATATCTAATGCTTGGATAGTTTCATCTAAACCACTGGCTTAATCCTATTCTTTACTTTAAAACAAATAATTTGTTAACAAGTTAATAGGCTATTTACTATATTGCAAAAGTGATATTGAATTGTGTTAAGTTGTCAACAAATTCCAGATGTCTAGAAATGAATAATTGAATTATGTCTCCATCTCAACTAAGAATCTAAATCAAATCAAGCTTCCTTTAAAGTGCACTTAAAGTTTGATTTAGTCCTGTTCTTTAACTTAGATGTTTGTTTGAGATGGAGACTTGAATCCAACATATCAATTATTAATCTGTAGACAAACTGGAATTAAAGCCAGACTAAGTCAATGACACAGATGGAACTATCCAAGCAGAAGATACAGTGCATCTCCTTCAAATGTTGATATTTTGTTGCAGTGACAACTAAATACAATTCAATATTCAGTTTGTCTACAAATTAATAATTGATATGTTGGATTCACGTTGCCATCTCAACCAAAAATCCAAGTTAAAGAATAGGACTAAATATCGTCTAATCAAACTTTAAATGCACTTAGAAAAATGTTGATTTGATTTTGACCTATTCTTTAACTTGGATTTTTGGTTGAGCTGGAGATGTGAATACAACATATTAATGATTAACTTGGAGATTAAAGTTGAAATCAACCAAAGCTTGTACGCCCTAGGCCTATACAGTATGTGTTGTCTATTTATAGTTGAACCCTGGGTTGAATTGAGACAATAGCTGTTGATGACTTTGCAAATGCTATATAGTTAATTTGCTCTGTTAAATCTACTCTTTGGAATGACTTTAATATATTTAGTTAGTATGAGGTCTCTCAAAAACCCTTCTCATGATCGCACATTGGTACATGTAATAGTCAGTGCCAAATATCCAAGCGTATCAGGGCTTGGTTAAAACCCTGGAGGGGAGACCAACTGAATAGCTGTATGTGAACTTTCCAGGAGGTGCTGCCCAGCCTTCAGATAGTATTCCTATCCCTTGACTTATTCCACATTTTGTTGTTCAAATTTTTTTTTTTTTACAAATATTCACCTTTATTTAACCAGGTTGGCAAGTTGAGAACAAGTTCTCATTTACAATTGCTACCTGGCCAAGATAAAGCAAAGCAGTTCGACACAAACAACAACACAGAGTTACACATGGAGTAGAAACAAACATACAGTCAATAATAAAGTAGAAAAATAAGTCTATATACGATGTGAGCAAATGGGGTGAGATAAGGGAGGTAAAGGCAAAAAAAAAAAGGCCATGGTGGCGAAGTAAATACAATATAGCAAGTAAAACACTGGAATGGTAGATTTGCAGTGGAAGAATGTGCAAAGTAGAAATAAAAATAATGGGGTACAAAGGAGCAAAATATAGATGGGCTATGTACAGGTGCAGTCATCTGTGAGCTGCTCTGACAGTTGGTGCTTAAAGCTAGTGAGGGAGATAAGTGTTTCCAGTTTCAGAGATTATTGTAGTTCGTTCCAGTCATTGGCAGCAGAGAACTGGAAGGAGAGGCGGCCAAAGGAAGAATTGGTTTTGGGGATGACCAGAGAGATATACCTGCTGGAGCGCGTGCTACAGGTGGGTGCTGCTATGGTGACCAGCGAGCTGAGATAAGGGGGGACTTTACCTAGCAGGGTCTTGTAGATGACCTGGAGCCAGTGGGTTTGGCGACGAGTATGAAGCGAGGGCCAGCCAACGAGAGCATACAGGTCACATCGCTGAAGTCGAGGATCGGTAGGATGGTCAGTTTTACGAGGGTATGTTTGGCAACATGAGTGAAGGATGCTTTGTTGCGAAATAGGAAGCCAATTCTAGATTTAACTTTGGATTGGAGATGTTTGATGTGAGTCTGGAAGGAGAGTTTACAGTCTAACCAGACACCTAGGTATTTGTAGTTGTCCACATATTCTAAGTCAGAACCGTCTAGAGTTGTGATGCTGGACGGGCGGGCAGGTGCAGGCAGCGATCGGTTGAAGAGCATGCATTTAGTTTTACTTGTATTTAAGAGCAGTTGGAGGCCACGGAAGGAGAGTTGTATGGCATTGAAGCTCGTCTGGAGGGTTGTTAACACAGTGCCCAAAGAAGGGCCAGAAGTATATAGAATGGTGTCGTCTGCGTAGAGGTGGATCAGAGAAAACAAGAAGCTCCCACGCTGAGGTCTGTCCAACGCTGGTCCGACCAAGCTGATTCCACACTCCAAGACTGCTTCCATCACGTGGACTGGGATATGTTTCGTATTGCGTCAGATAACAACATTGACGAATACGCTGATTCGGTGTGCGAGTTCATTAGAATGTACGTTGAAGATGTCGTTCCCATAGCAACGATTAAAACATTCCCTAACCAGAAACCGTGGATTGATGGCAGCATTCGCGTGAAACTGAAAGCGCGAACCACTGCTTTTAATCAGGGCAAGGTGACTGGTAACATGACCGAATACAAACAGTGCAGCTATTCCCTCCGCAAGGCTATCAAACAAGCTAAGCGTCAGTATAGAGACAAAGTAGAATCTCAATTCAACGGCTCAGACACAAGAGGTATGTGGCAGGGTCTACAGTCAATCACGGACGACAAGAAGAAAACCAGCCCAGTCACGGACCAGGATGTCTTGCTCCCAGGCAGACTAAATAACTTTTTGCCCGCTTTGAGGACAATACAGTGCCACTGACACGGCCTGCAACGAAAACATGCGGACTCTCCTTCACTGCAGCCGAGGTGAGTAAAACATTTAAACGTGTTAACCCTCGCAAGGCTGCAGGCCCAGACGGCATCCCCAGCCGCGCCCTCAGAGCATGCGCAGACCAGCTGGCCGGTGTGTTTACGGACATATTCAATCAATCCCTATACCAGTCTGCTGTTCCCACATGCTTCAAGAGGGCCACCATTGTTCCTGTTCCCAAGAAAGCTAAGGTATCTGAGCTAAACGACTACCACCCGTAGCACTCACTTCCGTCATCATGAAGTGCTTTGAGAGACTAGTCAAGGACCATATCACCTCCACCCTACCTGACACCCTAGACCCACTCCAATTTGCTTACCGCCCAAATAGGTCCACAGACGATGCAATCTCAACCACACTGCACACTGCCCTAACCCATCTGGACAAGAGGAATACCTATGTGAGAATGCTGTTCATCGACTACAGCTCGGCATTCAACACCATAGTACCCTCCAAGCTCATCATCAAGCTCGAGACCCTGGGTCTCGACCCCGCCCTGTGCAACTGGGTACTGGACTTCCTGACGGGCCGCCCCCAGGTGGTGAGGGTAGGCAAGAACATCTCCACCCCGCTGATCCTCAACACTGGGGCCCCACAAGGGTGCGTTCTGAGCCCTCTCCTGTACTCCCTGTTCACCCACGACAGCGTGGCCACGCACGCCTCCAACTCAATCATCAAGTTTGCGGACGACACAACAGTGGTAGGCTTGATTACCAACAACGACGAGACGGCCTACAGGGAGGAGGTGAGGGCCCTCGGAGTGTGGTGTCAGGAAAATAACCTCACACTCAACGTCAACAAAACTAAGGAGATGATTGTGGACTTCAGGAAACAGCAGAGGGAACACCCCCCTATCCACATCGATGGAACAGTAGTGGAGAGGGTAGTAAGTTTTAAGTTCCTCGGCATACACATCACAGACAAACTGAATTTGTCCACTCACACAGACAACATCGTGAAGAAGGCGCAGCAGCGCCTCTTCAACCTCAGGAGGCTGAAGAAATTCGGCTTGTCACCAAAAGCACTCACAAACTTCTACAGATGCACAATCGAGAGCATCCTGGCGGGCTGTATCACCGCCTGGTACGGCAACTGCTCCGCCCACAACCGTAAGGCTCTCCAGAGGGTAGTGAGGTCTGCACAACGCATCAGAGACTGAAAAACAGCTTCCACTCAAGGCCATCAGACTGTTAAACAGCCACCACTAACATTGAGTGGCTGCTGCCAACACACTGACTCAACTCCAGCCACTTTAATAATGGGAATTGATGGGAAATGATGTAAAATATATCACTAGCCACTTTAAACAATGCTACCTAATATAATGTTTACATACCCTACATTATTCATCTCATATGTATACGTATATACTGTACTCTATATCATCTACTGCATCCTTATGTAATACATGTATCACTAGCCACTTTAACTATGCCACTTTGTTTACATACTCATCTCATATGTATATACTGTACTCGATACCATCTACTGTATCTTGCCTATGCTGCTCTGTACCATCCCTCATTCATATATCTTTATGTACATATTCTTTATCCCCTTACACTGTGTATAAGACAGTAGTTTTGGAATTGTTAGTTAGATTACTTGTTGGTTATTACTGCATTGTCGGAACTAGAAGCACAAGCATTTCGCTACACTCGCATTAACATCTGCTAACCATGTGTATGTGACAAATAAAATTTGATTTGATTTTATTTGATTTTGAGAATCACCAGCAGCAAGAGTAACATCATTGATGTATACAGAGAAGGGAGACGGCCCCAGAATTGAACCCTGTGGCACCCCCATAGAGACTGCCAGAGGCCCAGACAACAGGCCCTCCGATTTGACACACTGAACCAGGCGAGGCAGTTGGTGAACCAGGCAAGGCAGTCATTTGAGAAACCAAGGCTATCGAGTCTGCCGATGAGGATGTGGTGATTGACAGAGTCAAAAGACTTGGCCAGGTCCATGAATACGGCTGCACAGTGTTGTTTCTTATCGATGGCGATAAAAAATGGATTAAATAGATTTTGTTCTCACCCATCTACTCACAATAACCCATATTGACAAAGTAAAAATATGTTTTTAATAAGTTTTGGAAATGTATTTGTATGCTGAAATACAGAAATATCTAATATAGATAAGTATTTTACACCCCCGCTTGATACGTTAGAATCACCTTTGGCAGTGTTAACAGCTTGCATATTATTATTTTTAAAATTCTTCGAGCTCTGTCAAGTTGGTTGTTGATTATTGCTAGACAGCCATTTTCAAGTCTTGCCATAGATTTTCAAGCCAATTTAAGTCAAATGTGTAACTAGGCACCTCAGGAACATTCAATGTCATCTTGGTAAGCAACTCCAGTGTATATTTGGCCTTATGTTTTAGGTCATTGTCCTGCTGATAGGTGAATTTGTCTCCCAGTGTCTGTTGGAAAGCAGACTGAAACAGGTTTACCTCTAGGATTTTGCCTGTGCTTAGCTCCATTCTATTTATTTTTGGTCCTTGCCGATGACAAGCATACCCATAACATGATGTAGCCACCACATTGCTTGAAAATATGAAGAGCGGTACTCAGTGATGGGTTGTGTTGGATTTGCCCCAAACTATAATGTTGTTGATCCATCCTCAGTTATCTCCTATCACAGCCATTAAACTCTGTAACTGTTTTAAAGTCACCATTGGCATCATGGTGAAATCCCTGAGCGGTTTCCTTCCCCCTCTGGCAACTGAGTTAGGAAGGATGCCTGTATCTTTGTAGTGACTCTGTGTATTGATACCTTCACCATATTCAATATATTTTTGTTTTACACAAATACTAATAGGTGCCCTTCTTTGTGAGGTATTAGAAAACCTCCCTGGTCCTTGTGCTTGAATCTGTGTTTGGAATTCACTGCTTGACTGAGGTGCATTATAGATAATTGTATGTGTGGGGTGCAGAGATGAGGTAGTAATTCAAAAATCACATTACACAATTATTGCACAATGAGTGAGTACATGCACATTTTTACTCATAAACATATTTAGGCTTACCATAACAAAGGGGTTGAATACTTATTGACTCAAAACATTTCAGCTTTGAATGTTTTATTAATTTCAGAAAAATTCTAAAAATATTATTCTGCTGACATTATGGGATATTGTGTCTAGGCCAGTGACACAACATCCCAATTTAATCAACTTTAAATTCAGGCTGTAACACAACAAAATTTGGAAAAAGTCAAGGGGTGTGAATACTTTCTGAAGGCAAAGTACAGTGCCTTGCGAAAGTATTCGGCCCCCTTGAACTTTGCGACCTTTTGCCACATTTCAGGCTTCAAACATAAAGATATAAAACTGTATTTTTTTGTGAAGAATCAACAACAAGTGGGACACAATCATGAAGTGGAACGACATTTATTGGATATTTCAAACTTTTTTAACAAATCAAAAACTGAAAAATTGGGCGTGCAAAATTATTCAGCCCCTTTAATACTTTGTGCAGCAAACTCTCTGCTGCAGATTACAGCTGAAATCTCTGAATGATCCAATGTTTTGACCTAAATGACTAATGATGATAAATACAATTCCACCTGTGTGTAATCAGTCTCCGATAAATGCACCTGCACTGTGAGTCTGGAGGTCCGTTTGCGAACATCATGAAGAACAGTTCTTTCCAGGCAGATTCTCGAGATTCAGTCTGTGAAGACTTTGAAGCTGGCCATTTGGAACAAAAAGATTTTTATTTTTAAACATTCCATTGTAGACTTTGCAAGCGATAATTTGGAAATGGAAGGTCTTGTTGGAAATCTACCAAGACCTGGCCGTCCCTCTAAACTTTCAGCTCATCAAGGAGAAGACTGATCAGAGATGCAGCCAAGAGGCCCATGATCTCTGGATGAACTTTAGAGATCTTCAGCTGAGGTGGGAGACTCTGTCCAGGACAACAATCAGTCGTATGATGCTGCCAAACCATGGCCTTTGATGGAAGAGTGGCAAGAAGAGAGCCATTTCTTTTAGATATCCAAAAAAGTAACATTTTGCATTGTTTGCCAAAAGCCACCTTTGGTTTCATCACCAAACATGTTCCAAGAAGGTGCTCTGGTCAGATGAAACCAAAATTGAAACTTTTTGGCAAAATGCAAAACGTTATGTTTGGTTAAAAGCAAACAGCTCATCACCTGCACCATCCCCACTGTCAAACATGGTGGTGGCAGCATCATGGTTTGGGCCTGCTTTTATTCAGCAGGGACCCACCTCAGGGAAGATGGTTAAAATTGATGGGAAGATGGATGCCAAATACAGGACCATTCTGGAAGAAAACCTGATGGAGTCTGCAAAAGACCTGAGATTGGGACGGAGATTTGTCTTCCAACAAGACATTGATCCAAAACATAAAGCAAAATCTACAATGGAATGGTTAAAAAATAAACATATCCAGGTGTTAGAATGGCCAGCTTTAAAGTCCAGACCTGAATCCAATCGAGAATCTGTGGAAAGAACTGAAAACTGATGTTCTTCATGATGCTCTCCATCCAACCCTCTGAGACTATCACAGTGCAGGTGTTTTGCAAGGATTAATGGAAAATCATCATTCAGTCATTTATGTCAAAATTGGATCATTCAGAGATTTCAGCTGTAACTCTGCAGCAAGTTTGCTGCACAAAGTATTAACTTAAGGGGCTGAATAATTTTGCACGCCCAATTTTTCAGTTTTTGATTTGTTAAAAAAGTTTGAAATATCCAATAAATGTCGTTCCACTTCATGATTGTGTCCCACTTGTTGTTGATTCTTCACAAAAAAATACAGTTTTATATCTTTATGTTTGAAGCCTGAAATGTGGCAAAAGGTTGCAAAGTTCAAGGGGGTCGAATACTTTCGCAAGGCACTGTATATCGAAGAACTGATGTTTCAAATGTACAAATTCAAGGTTTGTCTATTTTGAAAAATGGTTACAATGACGACATAATCCTGAAGTTGAAATTTCCCCCTTAAAACAACAGTTTACATTGATGATAAAAAAAAATAATTACATGTATTTTCCACGTAGATTCCACGTCACAATGCATTGACAAATTACGTTTAAACAACATTGATTCAACCAGTTTGTGTCCAGTGGGAACCTTTCTAGATGTGTAATGGATTTGTAATGTTCTGTGTGATGTATCTGTGTGATCCTGTGAGGTTCAAACTGCTGAGTCAACTGCTGATGTTCTAATTGAGTGATGTTCTAATTGAGTGATGTATCTGTGTATCATCCAGTAAGGTTCAGGTCGAATGGGGGTCTCCAGGTGAAGACAAGCAGCGCTGGTAATTTCCTCCCTGTGTGTTACAGTGGCTGGAACAAGGGCCTGGCTGACCAGACCTGTGCTCAACTAGGCTTCAGAGTGTAAGATCTTCCCCTCTTTTGCTGCCCTCTTGTGGTCGAAAGGCTGAACTGTGCAAACCTGTTCAACCATACCTATCAATGGGTTTAGTGTGTTAGGTTGTGATGTCTGGACGTGTACATAAACTTCTCTCTACATCTATTTGTTTAGGAGTCATAGCACCAGCAGTGTGAAAGATGAGTCCTCTACCACTCTCACTGTGACAGGGAAGACCTTCAACACCATCCAGGATAAGGTGTCAGTAAAGTAAGTACTTCTGGACAAACTCGTCAACAGCTCTTTGCATATTATGCAAAGTGTCGTATAAATTATTGCCCAAGAACAGGCTTAAACATTAAGAACACCTGCTCTTTCCATGACATAGACTTACCAGGTAAATCCAGGTGAAAGCTTATTGATGTCACCTTCTAAATCTACTTCAATCAGTGTAGATGAAGGGGAGGAGACAGGTAAAAGAAGGATTTTTATGCCATAAGACAATTGAGACAGGATTGTGTGTGTGTACCATTTAGAGGGTGAATGGGCAAGGCAAAATATTGAAGTGCCATTGAACGGGGTAGTAGGTGCCAGGCGGTCCGGTTTGTGTCAAGAACTGCAACTGTTTTTCACGCTCAACAGTTTCCTGTGTGTATCAACAATGGTCCACCACCCAAAGGACATCCAGCCAACTTGACACAACTGTGTGAAGCATTGGAGTCAACATGGCCCAGCATCCCTCTGGAACGCTTTCGACACCTTGTAGAGTCCATGCCCCGACGAATTGTAGCTGTTCTGAGAGCAAAAGGGGGTGCAACTCGATATTAGGAAGGTGTTCCTAATTTTTGGTATACTCAGTGTATATTATATCACACACTAAGCCTCTTCTTGGGCCATCAAATCAATGTTTATTGGTCACATGCTCAGGATACAGAGTGTAAAGGGTACAGTGAAATATTTACTTGCCAGCTCTCCTCAACAGTGCAGCACACAAAACAATATTCACAAATAAGTAATAAAAAAGTTGTACAAAAATATGGAGATGTTATAAATATATACAATATAAACTATGACGTGCTAAAGTGAATTGTGACATGGTTGAGCATCTTAAAATGAATAGCATTAAATTGTAACAGCAATTATGACTGTGCATGTGTGTGGGTGTGAGAGTGGGTGAGTGGAGACCCAGCTAGCACATAACATTCTGAGAACGATATGTTTCTTAGAGCTTGGTGAGAGCGTGGTTGTCCTATGGGTCTTTTGCATACAACCTTCTGGGAATGGTGCAGGATACCTAGCTAGCACTGAAATTCCCACGGCTGAGAACCATACGGAATTTCAGAACTTCAGCATAATGTTTCCTACAGGTTTCCTCATGGTTCTATTTAAAGTAATGTTCTCAAATTGTTCCGGGAACATTAAGAAACAATGTTCTTCTGTGGGAGTTTCAGTACTTCAGCATAACATTTTCTGCTGCTTTCCTCATGGTTCTATTTGAAGTCATGTCTCAGAACATTAAGACAAATTTCCATAAAATAACACAAGAAAACATTAGTATTGTTCAAAAAATGTTCTAAGAATGTTATTTAAAAAATGCATTCCTTTCTTAGCGTCAACAAACAAATTTGATTCTCTATCTTGTTAAGTGTATTCAGGTGTGTTGGCCATGCCCACTAACTGTCCACACCTAATCTTAATGAGCTAGTTTCCTTAAAAATTGGGTCTGTTTGAATAAACTAAAATTAATAGCAATGTATGTGTTAAAAGACATGGCATTTTAACACCATTCTATGTTGTAGAATAATAGTGACAACATCAAAACTATGACATATAGCACATGGAATCATGTAGTAACCAAAAAAGTGTTAAACAAATCAAAATAGATTTTCGATTCTCCAAAGTAGCCACCATTTGCCTTGATGACAGCTTTGCACACTCTTGGCATTCTCTCAACCAGCTTCACCTGGAATGCTTTTCCAACAGTCTTGAGGGAGTTCCCACATATGCTGAGCACTTGTTGGCTGCTTTTCCTTCACTCTGCGGTCCAACTCATCCCAAACCATCTCATTTGGGTTGAGGTCAGGTGATTGTGGAGGTCAGGTCATTTGATGCAGCACTCCATCACTCTCCTTCTTGGTCGACACAGCCTAGAGATGTGTTGGATCATTGTCCTGTTGAAAAACAAATGATAGTCCCACTAAGCGCAAACCAGATGGGATGGCGTTTCACTGCAGAATAGTGTGGTAGCCATGCTTGTTAAGTGTGCCTTGAATTCTATATAAATCACTGACAGTGTCACCAGCAAAGCACCATCACACCTCCTCCTCCATGCTTCACAGTGGGAACCACACATGCGGAGATCATCTGTTAACCTACTCTGCGTCTCACAAAGACACAGATTTCCACCGGTCTAATGTCCACTGCTCGTGTTTCTTGGCCCAAGCAAGTCTCTTCTTCTTATTGGTGTCATTTAGTAGTGGATCCTTTGCAGCAATTCGACCATGAAGGCCTGATTCACACAGTCTCTTCTGAACAGTTGATGTTGAGATGTGTCTGTTACTTGAACTCTGTGAAGCATTTATTTGGGCTGCAATTTCTGAGGCTGGTAGCTCTGATGAACTTATCCTCTGCAGGATGATGGTTTTTGCGACTGCACTTGAAGAAACTTTCAAAGTTCTGACCTTCATGTCTTGACTGACCTTCATGTCTTAAAGTAATGATGCACTGTCATTTTTTGTTGCTTACTTGAGCTGTTCTTGCATAATATGGACTTGGTCTTTTACCAAATAGATTTATCTTCTGTATACCACCCCTACCTTGTCACAACACAACTGATTGGCTCAAACGCATTAGGGAGGAAAGAAATTCCACAAATGAACTTTTAACAAGGCACACCTGTTAATTGAAATGCATTCCAGGTGACTACCTCATGAAGCTGGTTGAGAGGATGCCAAGAGTGTGCAAAGACATCATCAAGGCAAAGGGTGGCTAATTTGAAGTATCTGAAATCTAAAATATAATTTGATTTGTTTAACACTTTTTTGGTTATACATGATTCCATATGTGTTATTTCATAGTTTTAGTTATTCTTTTTTACTTTTACCCCTTTTTCATGGTATCCAATTGGTAGTTACAGTCTAGTCTCATCTACGAAAGGCGAAGGTCGAGAGCCACTGTGAGTGTTTTATCCAAAACACAACCCAGCCAAGCCGCACTACTTCTTGACACAATGCCTGCTTAACCTGGAAGCACCGTACATCTGGCGACCGTGTCAGCCGGCCTGCTACAGGAGTCGCTAGAGAGCAATGGGAAGACTATGGGCCAATTGTGCGCCACCCCATGGGTCGTGGCCGGCTACGACAGAGCCTGAACTCGAACCAGGATCTCTAGTGGTACAGCTAGCGCTTCGATGCAGTGCCTTAGACCACTGCACCACTCAGGAGGACCCACTATTTTTCGACAATGTAGAACATAGTAAAAATAAAGAAAAACCCTTGAATGAGTAGGTGTATCAAACTTTGACTGGATTTGTATGTTCTCAGAACGTTATTTAATTACCTTCAAATAACCTATCATTTCGGTTAGGGAACCAATGGCATAATTCCCAGAATTAATGGGAAACCAAAAACGTACGTTCAGACAACTTCCAAGTAGCTAAAATGTGCTAGCTGGGAGTCTGTGTAAATAGTTTCTTAAGGTGCAGGTGTGAAGAGTCAGTGCAATAGCCTCTTAAGATGCAGGTGGTAACGTGGAGAGAGCAGTCCGTGGCTGGGATCCCTGGAGTCCTTGGCATTCTTCCGGGACTTTCTCAGACACCACCTGGTCATCATTCACCATGTCACTTTTCATATACTGTATGTTATGATAAGATACCAAACGTATCAAACAGAGCCAAGTATTTGACCATTAGATGGAGTAAGTGGGGAAGAAAACATGTGACCTCAATGGTGACCTGATTTACTGTGACTTTCTTTCTGTGTTCTGTAGCTCATCCTGCCCTAACAATGAAACTGTCTCCCTGCAGTGTATCAGTGAGTAACGATCTTTACATTCTCGCAGTTAATGCACAAAGGCAACCATTGGTCTTTCAAGCTCGATAAAGATATTCATCTAGCTCTCCTGATGAACAGAGGACCAAATCCCCATACTGTATTAGCACTACGGACCGACTTACTCCCTCTCTCTGTCCCCATGGTAGACTGTGGCAGGCAGAAGTTGTCCAGAATCATAGGGGGATCAGCAGCGAATCTGGGCGATTGGCCTTGGCAGGTCAGCCTCCACTTTCAGCGCTCTCACACCTGCGGGGGCACGCTGATCGCTCCTGACTTTGTGGTGACAGCAGCCCACTGCTTCCCCAGGTCAGTACAGCAGACAACACCGCAGACAATGGACAAGGAACTGTACTGAAACAATGTACAGCAGAACAGTAATGACAATACGAAACAGAACATATAGAAAACTCTTGAAACCTAACAATGCTAAGACAAAAATGAACTGGGATATAACAAGGACTTTACAGAGCTGGAACTGAATACAGCTAACTGAAGGGAGCTAGCTAAGACTGCACAGTGCTTAGGCTGAACAGGGATCAGTGAAGACAGTGACCTAACAACTCTACTCTCTCTAGGAAGGTCTCATCGTACCTGGTGCCCAATAACTGGCATGTGTATGTGGGCATGGTTTCTCAGATGGTGCTGCCTCGCCCTTATATGGTGGAGAAGATCATTGTCCATGAGAGCTATGATGACAAAACCAACAACTATGACATCACCCTTCTCAAACTCACACAGCGTGTAGACTACTCCAGTGAGTTCACCATTAACCTAACAATATATTATATGATTGTATATAACACTATTACCATCATAACATGTCTATGTTTGTTATTTCAGACAACATCCAGCCTGTGTGTCTGCCTGCCTATGACAAGATCTTCTCTCCTGGAACAAGATGTTGGACCTCTGGATTTGGGACAACAGAAGCGGGGGCAGGTGAGTGACACATGGTATGACAGTTCGGGGACTGTTTGGCAGAAGTGGGACCAAGTCATTGCTTTACAAGTGACAAGTAAGTCTCAAGTTGTAGCACTCAAGTCCCAAGTCAAGACCCAAGTCAAGCCAGGCAAGTCTGAGTCAAGTCAAGAAACAAGTCAAGTCTCAAGTCCTAAACTTTGAGTTTCGAGTCCTAAACAAGTCATAATGTGCTCTTCACCAAATGTAATACCATTTCATATTTTTTAGAAGAGTAGTGGTTAGTATTTTACATTTACACAAATCATGAATGCTTTTAAAAATATCTATATATTCATTACTTTCCAATTAAACGTTATAATTTCCATGGAAATACATGGGAGAGACCCCAAACTGTAATCCGTTAAATGAAGAGTTGATGCGCTGCACACTTTTTAATAGCATCATTTTTCATATTTGGGCTTGGGGAGGGTATCAAGTCAGGTCGAGTCATAAGGCTCAAGTCCAAGTCAAGTCACGAGTCATTGGTGTTAAAGTCAAAGTTGATTTGCAAGTCATCATATTTGTGACTGGAGTCCACACCTCTGGTGATTGGTATTGGAATGAACAAGCAGGGGGAAAGAGACATAGGATAGAAAACATGATGCTATCTGGTATGATATTCTAAATTCTTGCATGTCATTTGTTTGCTGTTCAGCTCATGGCTCCACGAATCTTATGGGGGTGTCTGTAGACATCATTGACTCCAGCGTGTGTAACAGTAACACAGTGTACAATGGTAAGGTCTCTCAGAACATGTTCTGTGCTGGAGACATGGAAGGAGGCAAGGACTCCTGCCAGGTGAGTGGGACACAAAGACCAATCAGGCAGTAGCTACTTCCACATAGTTTCTTACATGAAGTCCACAAATCTTACCCTGTATCTCTCTCTTCCCTCTTTCCCTTCTCTGCTGTTTCTTCTCCCCCTCCCCCTACCACTCCCTCCCTCCTCTAGGGGGACAGTGGTGGTCCCCTGGTGTGTAAAGACTCAGACCAGCTCTGGTACCTGGCGGGGGTGACCAGCTGGGGGGATAGCTGTGGCAAGAGAGACAGACCGGGGGTCTATAGTCGTGTCAGCCGCCTGCTGCCCTGGATCTACAGTAAGATGCAGGTAAGGAAAGGAGCTCTCAGGACCACTGGGAGGAGAATGCTCAGGCAGAAAACCTCAGCACTGGGGTGGGATTCAATCAATAATTAAGTTAATTTTCACCTGTACTGCTTCAGAGGACACTCATATCCATTTTCATCTTTAAATGTTAGAATCAAGGTTGAGATAGGATGGCGTTATTAGTATGACGATCCTGAACATGTTCATTCACTCTCCGCCTCCCAGCAAGCAAGACCGTGATGTGACCACAGCTGCTGTCTTCCAAGGACACTCAGCATGTATTTTGGACCTGACAATGAGATTGATACTGGTGTGAAACTTACAACCCTGGCAGGGAATGGAAGGCTCTTCACTTTACGTGCCTTTAAGCTTAAATGTGCTTTGTGTTTTTGTATTCATTCATTGTCATCAGCAGCTTGCAATAAATATTTTTCGATGTGATATCTGCTGTCTTATAATGTTGATCATGTAGACTAGGATGTGTTTGATCATTGTTTTTCTGAAACAGGGTTGAGATTATTTGTGCAATACTCTGAGAAATATATTTCACTCACACTGCAACCTCTTCTAAACCTAATAACCTGTCTCCAGTTATAACACACTGCAACCTCTTCTAAACCTAATAACCTGTCTCCTGTTATAACACACTGCAACCTCTTCTAAACCTAATAACCTGTCTCCAGTTATAACACACTGCAACCTCTTCTAAACCTAATAACCTGTCTCCTGTTATAACACACTGCAACCTCTTCTAAACCTAATAACCTGTCTCCTGTTATAACACACTGCAACCTCTTCTAAACCTAATAACCTGTCTCCTGTTACTCCAGCTTCACATAAACCTTACTGCTGTGCCTGTTTCTTATTGTTGGGGGGGTTACAGGTACATTATCAATTTTAAAACCTGTACCTGTAGACTGGCAGTTTTTTTTGGACTTGTAGTTTCTTCAAAATAATTTAAAACTAAGAAATACATACAGATTTTATAATAAATTCAGCATAAACAGGAAGAGATAAAGACGTGGACCTCCACCCCCAACCTCCCATTGCATTCCCGCAACCCCACCAAGTCAACATGTCTCCATTCAATTCCCCCCTTCTCACCCCCTAGCAACTAGGGTTGCTACTCAGTCACAAAGCGGTGCACCTGGCACCTACTACCATGCCCCCTTCAAAGGCACTTAAATCTTCGGTCAGGCACACATACACAATCCATGTCTCAATTTCTCAAGGCTTAAAAATCCTTTAACCTGTTTCCTCCCCTTCATCTACACGGATTGAAGTGGATTTAGCAGGTTACATCAATAAGGGATCATAGCTTTCACCTGGTCAGTCTATGTCATGGAAAGAGCAGGTGTTCATAATGTTTTGTACACTGTCTATATACAGTCAGGTCCATAAGAATTTGGACAATGACACAATTTGCATAATTTTAGCTCTGTACGCCGCCACAATGGATTGGAAAGGAAACAATCAAGATGTGTAGACGTTCACCTTTAATTTAAGGGTTTTGTCAAAGTTATTGCAGAACCGTGGAGGAATTACAAACATTTATACATGGCCCCCTCAATTTTAGGGGCTCAAAAGTAACATAATCCTAAATTATTTTGTGAGTTTTATTACTTGGTTGCAAATCCTTTGCAGTCAATGACTGCCTGAAGTGTGGAACCCATAGACATCACCAGATGCTGGGTTTCTTCCCTGGTGATGCTCTGCCAGGCCATTACTGCGGCTGTCTTCAATTCCTGCTTGTTCTTGGGGAGTTTTGCTTTCAGTTTTGCCTTCAGCAAGTGAAATGCATGCTCAATTGGATTCAGGTCAGGTGATTGACTCGGCCATTGCAGAACATTCCACTTCTTTGCCTTAAAAAAAGTTTTGGGTTGCTTTCGCAGTATGCTCCGGGTCATTGTCCATTTGCACTATGAAGCGCAGTCCAATGGGCTTCACAATGTTTTGAAACATTTGGCTGAATCTGAGACGACATTATAGCCGCTAAACACTTCAGAATTCATCATCAATAAACACAAGGGAACCAGTTCCATCGGCAGCCATACACGCCCACGGCATAACACTCAGGGAGTTTACCATACACGCCCACGGCATAACACTCAGGGAGTTTACCATACACGCCCACGGCATAACACTCAGGGAGTTTACCATACACGCCCACGGCATAACACTCAGGGAGTTTACCATACACGCCCACGGCATAACACTCAGGGAGTTTACCATACACGCCCACGGCATAACACTCAGGGAGTTTACCATACACGCCCACGGCATAACACTCAGGGAGTTTACCATGAGGCCTATGGGGACTTTAAAACAGTTACAGAGTTTAATGGCTGTGATAGTAGAACACTGAGGATGGATCAACAACATTGTAGTTTACTCCACAATACTAACCTAATTGACAAACTGAAAAGAAGGAAGCCTGTACTGCAGGGTTCCCCAACTGGTGGCCTGCAGGTCGACTAACGTTCTGAGAACATACGGTTCCAGTCTACTCATTTCAGGGGTTTTCCTTTATTTTTACTATTTTCTACATTGTAGAATAATAGGGTAAACAACAACATAGCACATATGGAATCACGTAGTAACCAAAAAAAGTGTTCAACGAATCTAAATATATTTTATATTTGAGGTTCTTCAAAGTAGCCACCCTTTGCCTTGATGACTGCTTTGCACACTCTTGGCATTCTCTCATTTCAATTAACAGGTGTGACTTGTTAAAAGATCATTTGTGGAATTTCTTTCCTTCTTAATGAGTTTGAGCCAGTCAGTTAAGTTGTGACAAGGTAGGGGTGGTATACAGAAGATAGCCCTATTTGGTAAAAGACCAAGTCCATATTGTGGCAAGAACAGCTCAAATAAGCAAAGAGAACGACAGTCAAAATATATTTTATATTTGTGATTCTTCAAAGTAGCCACCCTTTGCCTTGATGACAGCTGTGCACACTCTTGGCATTCTCTCAACCAGCTTTATTAGTTGCAAATAGGACAATCAAAAATTACAGAAATAATTTGCTTCACACATACCCTCTCCCCACCCACAGAGACCAAACATTCACAAAAATACAATAATAAAGTTCTCACATTTCCAATAATAAAAATACATAAAAAGTATAATAATGCAGATTACACTTTGACTATAGCCAATATTCGCCTAAAATATAGAGAATATACAGATCTACAATTCCAATGCTTCTACAATATCACCAGTTTGCAAAAACTCACAAAACTGATCCCAAATATCATGAAACTCTGGGGCTTTCTTTTTCAAGAGCTAGTCTTGATGTTCATTATTTTAACCAATGACCAAGTGAGGGGGAACTGACATACTTCCAGTGGAGAGCAATTAAACATCTAGCTTATAATAGACAGGTCAACCATTTTATTTTCTCTCCTATGTAAAGATATATTCTCTGGGTAAAGATTTAGGAGGCATAGTTTAGGGATTAGTTGTATTGGGGTAAAGGTAATCTCGGGAAATATAGCGCAGTACTGAGCTCCAAAACGTTTGTATCTCAGCCCATTCCCACAGGCAATGACAAAAGGTACCTAAATGCGTGTTACATTTAACACACAGGTCAAGGATATTAGGGTCAAATATGTGGAGCTTAACAGGGGTGATATATGGTGGTTGTTTTTTTATTAAAATGTATGTTATTTTTAGTTTTTTTATGGGACATAAAATACTGTAAAAACAACAGGAAAAGAGCTTCAAGTTATTTTCATTTAAAAAATCTGTTCCCAATTATTCTCACACGTGATCGTATAAAAGTGTAAGCAGGATTTTAAATTATTATCAATTATTCAAACAATTATATTTTCAGTCTAAAAATGATTTGTAATTATGTTCCGGCCCCCGACCATCCACCCAAGAACAAAATCGTCCTGTGGCTGAATCTAGTTGATGATCCCTGCTGTACAGAATAAAAATATTACAAAACATTCATCATGTTTGCAACAGGGCACTGTTGCAAACAGGATGCATTTTTATTAATACTGCAAAAAATGTGGTAAAGCAATTGAGTTTTTGTCCTGAATACAAAGTTTTACATTTGGGGCAAATCCAATACAACACATTACTGAGTACCACTCTCCATATTTGCAAGCATAGTGTTGGCTGCATCATGTTATGGGTATGCGTGTAATTGTTAAGGACTGGGAAGTTTTTCAGGTGTGAAAAAGAAATGGAATGGAGCTAAGCACAGGAACAATCCTAGAGGAAAACCTTGTTCAGTCTGCTTTCCACTAGACATTGGGAGATGAATTCACCTTTCAGAAGGACAATAACCTAAAACACAAGACCAAATTTACACTGGAGTTGCTTACAAAGACAGTGAATGTTCCTGAGTGGCCGAACTACAGCTTTGAATTAAATCTACTTGAAAATCTATGTCAAGACCTGAAAATGGTTGTCTAGCAATGATCAACAACCAATTTGACAGAGTTTGAAGAATTTTGAAAACAGTAATGGGCAAACGTTGCACAATCCAGGTGTGGAAAGCTCTTAGAGACTTATACAGAAAGACTCACAGTGGTAATCGCTGCCAAAGGTGTTTCTACAAAGTATTGACACAGGGGTGTGAGAACTTATGTAAATGAGATATTTCTGTTTTTCATTTTCATTCATGTTGCAAAAATGTCTAAAAACATGTTTTTACTTTGTCATTATGGGTTATTGTGTTTAGATGGGTGAGAAAAACAAAACAAGTTCATCAATTATGAATTCAGGTTGTAACACAACAAAATGTGGAATAAATCAAGGGGTGTGAATACTTTCTGAAGGCACTGTATCATTGTTAAGTAACATAATAGATGCAAAGCATTGAATATTTATATTCATGCACTTATAAATGAATTGTATAACTTTGTCCCAGAAGCATTTAACTGCAGGGCACTCTCGCATCATGTGAAGGAATGTGCCTAGGGGAGACAGCGAACAGTTGGGAGTTGGGGCCAATCTCATTGCAGAACGTTTCATTGGTGTTAAATACAGTGAGTGAACAAACATAAAATGTATGAGTTGATGGTTTGGATTACGGGATGCCAAGGTCATATTTGTCCATACTTAGATCTGTTGACCATAATTTTTTAATGGCTAACTCAGAATATGAGCTTTTGAAACGTTTTTTAAAAATGTATATTAAAGAGATCAGTCCTTTTGGGAGCCAGATAATTGATTTATAAATCACATCATTGGATGGTTCAGTAGCTGGGTTTCCCAAGGGACTTAATAGGCCAGCATAGATTACCTAAATTGTATATATTGAAAAAAAGATGAACATGGTAATGTGTATGTACCTGTTAAGTCTTGGAACCATTACTGTCCAAGATATTGGCAAGGGTACGGATTCCACATTCCACGGAAGGTAATTCAATTCATCAGGTGGGGCTGCAGCACCCTCAGCACCCCTTCCTCCCGCAGCTATGTCCAGATTGCAAGGCGTTATTGTGAAACATTGGAGTATGGGCAAGACATTTTGATTCCCAGTTGCGTTGTTTTTCAATTCTGCACCAACTAGAAATTGTGTGTGTAATAATAGGACCAAAGCGAGGTACACATTGTTTATGGGATATATCAGTGAAGACCACACCTTTCAGGACAATGGGAGACATCATAGTTTGTTAATTTTATCTAGGCTCACTTACCTTTCCATATAAATTGTATAACCGCACCATGGATTTGATCCCAATTTCCAGAAGGGGTAGACAAGAAATACTTGAGTAAATGTAAAGATACCTTTGTCACACTCTGATCTGTTTCACCTGTTTTTGTGCTTGTCTCAACCCCCATCCAGGTGTCACCCATCTGCCCCGTTATCCCCTGTGTATTTTTACCTGTGTTCTCTGTTTGGCTGTTGCCAGTTCGTCTTGTCTCGTCAAACCTACCAGCATTTTCCCATACTCCTGTTTTCACTATAGTCCCTGTTTTCTAGTTTTCCCAGTTTTGAATATTCTGCCTGCCCTGACCCTGAGCCTGCCTGCCATTCTGTACCTTGTGATACTGCCCTGGATTACTGCCCTCAGCCTGCCCTGACCCTGATTCCGCTTGCCATTCTGTACCTTTTGGACTCTGCTCTGGATTACTGACCTCTGCCTGCCCTTGACCTGTCGTTTGCCTGCCCCCTGATTTTGTAATAAACTTTTGTTACATCAAACTATTTGCATCTGGGTCTTATCCTGAGGTCTGATAACCTTACTCAAGTAAAAGTGAAAGTAACCCAGTAAAATACTACTTGATTAAAGTCTAAAAGTATTTGGTTTTAAATATACTTAAGTATCACAAGTAAATGTAATTGCTAAAATATACTTCAGTATCAAAAGCAAAAGTATAAATTCTTTCAAATTCCTTATATGAATCAAACCAGACGACACCATTTTCTTGTTTAAAAAAAAAAATCTACAGATAGCCAGGGGGACACTCCAACACTCAGACATAATTTAGAAATGTAGAAATAAAGTTAAGTGAGTCTGTCAGATCAGAGGCAGTAGAGATGACCAGGGATGTTCTCTTGATAAGTGTGTCCCCTTGCCATTTTTCCTATTTTGTTGCCTTACAACCTGGATTAAAACATTTTTTGGGAGGGGCGGTTGTATAATTTGATTTACACAACATGCCTACCACTTTGAAGATGCAAAATATATTTTATTGTGAAACAAACAAGAAATAAGACAAAAAAACAGAAAACTTGAGCGTGCATAACTATTCACCCTCCCAAAGTCAATCTCTTGGGGTATGTCTCTATAAGCTTGGCACATCTAGCCACTGGGATGTTTGCCCATTCTTCAAGGCAAAACTGCTCCAGCTCCTTCAAGTTGGATTGGTTCCGCTGGTGTTCAGCAATCTTTAAGTCATACCACAGATTCTCAATTGGATTGAGGTCAGGGCCATTCCAAGCCATTTAAATGTTTCCCCTTAAACCACTCAAGTGTTGCTTTAGCAGTATGCCTTGGGTCATTATCCTGCTGGAAGGTGAACCTCTGTCCCAGTCTCAAATCTCTGGAAGACTGAAACAGGTTTCCCTCAAGAACTTCCCTGTATTTAGCGCCATCCATAATTCCTACCGTTCTGACCAGTTTGCCAGTCCCTGCCGATGAAAAACATCCCCACTGCATGATGCTGCCACCACCATGCTTCAGCGTGGGGATGGTGTTATCGGGGTGATGAGAGATGTTGGGGTTGTGCCAGACATAGCGTTTTCCTTGATGGCCAAAAAGTTCCTTTTTAGTCTCATCTGAACAGAGTACCTTCTTCCATATGTTTGGGGAGTCTCCCACATGCCTTTTGGCGAACACCAAACATGTTTGCTTATTTTTACTTTAAGCTTTTTTCTGGCCACTCTTCCGTAAATCCCAGCTCTGTGGAGTGTACGGCTTAAAATGGTCCTATGGACAGATACTCCAATCTCTGCTGTGGAGCTTTGCAGCTCCTTCAGGGTTATCTTTGGTCTCTTTGTTGCCTCTCTGATTAATGCCCTCATTGCCTGGTCTGTGAGTTTCAGTGGGTGGCCCTCTCTTGGCAGGTTTAGGTTTTTAAATTTTTTAATGATGGATATAATGGTGCTCTGTGGGATGTTCAAAGTTTCAGATATTTTTTTATAACCCAACCCTGATCTGTACTTCTCCACAACTTTGTCCCTGACCTGTTTGGAGAGCTCCTTGGTCTTCATGGTGCCGCTTGCTTGGTGGTGCCCCTTGCTTAGTGGTGTTGCAGACTCTGGGGCCTTTCAGAACAGGTGTATATATACTGAGATCATGTGACAGATCATGTGACACTTAGATTGCAGACAGGTGGACTTTATTCAAATAATTATGTCACTTCTGAAGGTAATTGGTTGCACCAAATCTTATTTAGGGACTTCACAGCAAAGGGGGTGAATACATATAGTATGCATGCACCACTTTTCAGGTTTTTATGTTTTAGATTTTTTTTAAACAAGTTATATTTTTCATTTCACTTCACCAATTTGGGCTATTTTGTGTATTTCCATTACATAATACTCAATACCTGTGTCCTGCGCCTGACTCCGCTATAACTCTGCACCCAATCGCTGACAAGACAGGATGACAGAATTTTTGAAAATAGTTTCATATCTACGTTTATCAATGATAAGAGGGTGTTAGTGAGAGCACTGGGTGGCGTCCTTACCTTTTTTTAAATCAAAACAAAATTAGTGCCGTATTTACATCCCTTCCAAATGAACCTTTGTGAACGGCTGTGTTAATCATTTAAAGTAACAGTGAACCTAATTTGTTCCAAAATCTTAAACAGACCTCAGGAGGAATACCGTCCCAACCAGGTGAAAGGCCTTTATTTATGTTATCCAATATAGAGTGATGTGGGCTCCCAGCAAACCAGCTTCCTAAATTGAGTAAAGATGAGTTCTAACATTTAAAAAAATGACTCAATCTGGTTTGGTGTGAATTTACAATCAGAGGTGTACAATTCTTTATAGAAACAGGAGAATCTTTGTTTGATATATTTTGGGTTTTGATAGTAATTCACCAAATTCAGATTCAATAGTTGCAATATCCACCAATTGATCATTACCACGAAGACACTCCTGCTGATTCCACTTGTCATTTCCCCAAATGTTGTTGTTCAGAATTGCTGAGAGTTGAAGGATGTGAAATATTTGTTTTATTTATTTTTAAATAGGTTAACATGACACAATAAATGGCACAGATGATTCCTTGATGCTTTTCAACTCATGTACACTTTCTGGTGTAATACAACTGAATGATCAATTCTGCTTTTCCATCTCTATGACTGTGTCAATTGAAATGATGTATTTTGTCATTATTTGAGTTTGAATGTATTACTTTGTTAAATCATACTCTAAACACATGATTCAACATCATGAATGATTATGGGTAACATTCTTCTGTTCATAATCAATAGTTAATGAGAATGAGAGTGTAATTGTCTATTGACTATAGTGTAGTGTATGGATTTTCCAGTGAGTTCAGTACATGAGTGTAGTTCAGATGTATGGAAGCTGATGGTTGATGGATGTAGTCCTGTGAATAAGTCATCTGTTAACCCTCCAACAGGCCTCAATGACAAACTAAAAGAGGGAAGTTCCTGCTCTGACACACGGAATGTCTGTCAGCTGTTTCCTCAACATCAATTAGCATAGGAACTAACACATCTTCAGTTGTGTGTGTGTGTGTGTGTGTGTGTGTGTGTGTGTGTGTGTGTGTGTGTGTGTGTGTGTGTGTGTGTGTGTGTGTGTGTGTGTGTGTGCGTGCGTGTGCGTGTGTGTGTGTGTGTGTGTGTGTGTGTGTGTATGTATGTGTGTATATGAACATGTTTAGCTACAGTACCAGTCAAAAGTTTCGACAGGTCGACTCACGTTCTGAGAACATATGGTTCCAGTCTACTCATTTCAGGATTTTTCTTTATTTTTACTACTTTCTACATTTTAGAATAATAGTGAAGACATCAAAACTATGAAATAACACATATGGAATCATGTAGTAACCAAAGTGTAAAACAAATCTAAATATATTTTATATTTGAGATTCTTTAAAGTAGCCACCCTTTGCCTTGATGACAGCTTTGCCTTGATGACAGCAGAGGATACGTTCATTAGAGTTAACTGCACCTCAGAATGCACAAATAAATGCTCCACAGAGTTCAAGTAACAGACACATCTCAACATCAACTGTTCAGAGGAAACTGTGTGAATCAGACCTACATGGTCAAATTACTACAAAAACCAATAAGAAGATGAGACTTGCTTGGTCCAAGAAACAAGAGCAATTGTCCTTAGACAGGTGGAAATCTATCCTTTGATCTGATTAATACAAATTAGAAATATTTGGTTCCAACCGCTGTGTCTTTGTGAGACACAGAGTAGGTGAACAGATGATCTCCACATGTGTGGTTCCCACCGTGAAGCATGAAGGAGGTGTGATGGTGTGGTGGTGCTTTGTTGGTGACACTGTCAGTGACTTATTTACAATTCAAGGCACACTTAACCAGCATGCCTACCACAGCATTCTGCAGCGATACACCATCCCATCTGGTTTGCGCTTAGTGGGACTATCATTTGTTTTTCAACAGGACAATGACTCAACACACCTCCTGGCTGTGCAAGGGCTATTTTACCAAGAAGGAGAGTGATGGAGTGCTGCATCAGATGACCTGGCTTCCACAATCACCTGACCTCAAACCAATTGAGATGGTTTAGGATGAATTGGAGTGAAGGACAAGCAGCCAACAATTGCTCAGCATATGTGGGATTCCTTCAACACTGTTGGAAAAGCATTCCATGTGAAGATGGTTGAGAGAATGCCAAGAGTGGGCAAAAGGTGGCTACTTTGAAGAATCTCAAATCTCAAATATATTTTTATTTGTTTAACACTTTTTTGGTTACTACTTGATTCCATATGTGTTATTTCATAGTGTTGATGTCTTCACTATTGTTCTACAATGTATAAAATTATAAAATAAAGAAAAAACCCTTGAATGAGTTGGTGTGTCCAAACTTTTGACTGGTACTGAATTCTTGTGGGGACCAGAAGTAAACCAAAAAAATGTTGACCAACTAGGGACATGTTTTTTGGCCCCACCAGTGGTGTAAAGTACTTAAGTAAAAATACTTGAAAGTACTACTTAAGTTGTTTTTCGGGGCATCTGTACTTCACTATTTATATTTTTGACAACTTTTACTTTACTAAAAAAAATATTGTACTTTTTACTCAATACATTTTCCCTGACATCCAAAAGTACATTATGAATGCTTAGCAGGACAGGAAAAGGGTCCAATTTACACACTTACTTACACACACAGCAAGAGAACACATGGTCATCCCTACGGGCTCTATCTGGCAGACTCAAATTAAATTAATATATATAAGGAATTTGAAATGATTTATACTTTTACTTTTGATAGTTAACTATATTTGAGCAATTACATTTACTTTTGATACTTAAGTATATTTAGAACCAAATACCTGTAGACTTTTACTCAAGGAGTATTTTACTGGGTGACATTCACTTTTACTGGAGTAACTTCTTACTAATGTAGGTACCCTAGCAGCAGGTAGGCTAGTGGTTAGAGCATTGGGCCAGTAACTGAAAGGTTTCTGGATCGAATCCCTGATCTGACAAGGTAAAAGTCTGTCGTTCTGCCCCTGAACAAGGCAGTTAACCCACTGTTCCTAGACCAGTTAACCCACTGTTCCTAGACCAGTTAACCCACTGTTCCTAGACCAGTTAACCCACTGTTCCTAGACCAGTTAACCCACTGTTCCTAGACCAGTTAACCCACTGTTCCTAGACCAGTTAACCCACTGTTCCTAGACCAGTTAACCCACTGTTCCTAGACCGGTTAACCCACTGTTCCTAGACCGGTTAACCCACTGTTCCTAGACCAGTTAACCCACTGTTCCTAGACCAGTTAACCCACTGTTCCTAGACCAGTTAACCCACTGTTCCTAGACCAGTTAACCCACTGTTCCTAGACCAGTTAACCCACTGTTCCTAGACCAGTTAACCCACTGTTCCTAGACCAGTTAACCCACTGTTCCTAGACCAGTTAACCCACTGTTCCTAGACCAGTTAACCCACTGTTCCTAGACCGGTTAACCCACTGTTCCTAGACCGGTTAACCCACTGTTCCTAGACCAGTTAACCCACTGTTCCTAGACCAGTTAACCCACTGTTCCTAGACCAGTTAACCCACTGTTTTTGTAAATAAGAATTTCTTCTTAACTGACTTTCCTAGTTAAATAAATAACACTTTACTCAAGTATGATGGGAACTTTTTCCACCACTGGTCCCCACAAGGTCAAAGGATACTTACTTAGTGTTAATTAGGTTTAGAGTTAGGAGCTAGGGTTAGTTTTAGGGTTAGGAGCTAGGATTAGGATTAGGGTTAAGGTTTTCGGGGGAGGTTTAGGGTTAAGGTTAGGGTAATTGTTAAGGTTAGGTTTAGAGTTAGGGGCTAGGGGCTAGGGGCTAGGGAAAATAGGATTTTGGATGGGACTGAATTGTATTCCCTCAAGGTTAGTTATACAACACTGTGTGTGTGTGTGTGTGTGTGTGTGTGTGTGTGTGTGTGTGTGTGTGTGTGTGCGTGCGTGCGTGCGTGCGTGCGTGCGTGCGTGCGTGCGTGCGTGTGTGTGTGTGTGTGTGTGTGTGTGTGTAAAATATCACATTATACAAAAGAAACACAGAATTATTATTTTTTTTTTCTAAATGACCAAACAATCCAGAAGGTTTTCTCATTCCTAGAGAGTTGTTTGTCAGCTCGGTGCCCTAGTCCTCTCTTATCTCAGAATGTATTGATGTGTTTTCACTGCTGTTACTGTGTCCTTCAAGGCTCAACCTCTGGTATCTGGCTCTATTGTCTGTACAACTGCATCATGCTTAACCAATTGAAGAGTACATTCCCATTGTATCTTATCCTCATTCTCCAACCTTTAACTTCCAATTGGTGGCAATTACTAAACTAGTTCAAGTCCATTGGCCCGGAGACATTAGACAGATAATGTGTGTCATCTTATCATTGATGACCCAAACAGAGATTTCTTAATTGTAATCATTGTGGTCTTAAAAGTTTAACTGAGAGTTTGACTGTGTTTTATGCATTTTCAAAGTCAATTTTAACACTGATGTTTGACCCAAGCTATTAAACCCGGTGAACAGCGTGCCTTTGCCATCGGGCTTCTCAACCCCTGACTTCCAGTCTGATCACATGAGAAGATATCAAGATACCCTTAAATGACCTCTACCTCACATCAGATTAAAATGTAACTACTCACTCACCCAGAGCTCACTCCCTGAGATAGGTAATGGAGCAATACTGTACTTCACATGATCCACACCTGCATGCTTTCTGAGATACTGTTCAAAATAATACAGTGAATAAAGTGTGTCAGAGAGTACAGTCAGCCCCAGTAGACATGTATTAGTGTTTAGTCTAGCCTGGATGTCTCTGTCTATCTGGGACTGGCTTTCAGAGAGTACAGTCAGCCCCAGTAGACATGTATTAGTGTTTAGTCTAGCCTGGATGTCTCTGTCTATCTGGGACTGGCTTTCAGAGAGTACAGTCAGCCCCAGTAGATATGTATTAGTGTTTAGTCTAGCCTGGATGTCTCTGTCTATCTGGGACTGGCTTTCAGAGAGTACAGTCAGCCCCAGTAGATATGTATTAGTGTTTAGTCTAGCCTGGATGTCTCTGTCTATCTGGGACTGGCTTTCAGAGAGTACAGTCAGCCCCAGTAGACATGTATTAGTGTTTAGTCTAGCCTGGATGTCTCTGTCTATCTGGGACTGGCTTTCAGAGAGTACAGTCAGCCCCAGTAGACATGTATTAGTGTTTAGTCTAGCCTGGATGTCTCTGTCTATCTGGGACTGGCTTTCAGAGAGTACAGTCAGCCCCAGTAGATATGTATTAGTGTTTAGTCAAGCCTGGATGTCTCTGTCTATCTGGGACTGGCTTTCAGAGAGTACAGTCAGCCCCAGTAGACATGTATTAGTGTTTAGTCTAGCCTGGATGTCTCTGTCTATCTGGGACTGGCTTTCAGAGAGTACAGTCAGCCCCAGTAGATATGTATTAGTGTTTAGTCAAGCCTGGATGTCTCTGTCTATCTGGGACTGGCTTTCAGAGAGTACAGTCAGCCCCTGTAGACATGTATTAGTGTTTAGTCTAGCCTGGATGTCTCTGTCTATCTGGGACTGGCTTTCAGAGAGTACAGTCAGCCCCAGTAGACATATATTAGTGTTTAGTCTAGCCTGGATGTCTCTGTCTATCTGGGACTGGCTTTCAGAGAGTTTATCAATGATCTATTTACTCTATTTACAGGATTGTTGATGACCTTGTCAGATAACAAGACAGAAGATCACTCTGAATATATGGCTATGCACTGTTGACCTGTTAATGTGTCTGGTGTGTGTGTTTGTGTGTGCATGCGTGCGTGTGCGCTCATGTTTGTTTGTGCACTGTTGTGTATGTGTCTGCGTGTCCATGAATGCACGGGAGAGAACAGAGTCAATTCTACATTTTTTTGCTGCTGTTGTAATAGCTCTACTTCACACTGCCTATCTCAGTAGAGTCTCAACTCAGTCCAACTGAAGATCCTGACACACAGACACTATGGGTGGAGGTAAGACTGAATCCATTGTCTTCCATTTCTATCATTACTTCAATTGATCCTGTTATGCACTAAATGAACATCAAGGATATCTATTTTATTGTCTGATTTTGTATTCATTATGATTTCCTTTTCATTATGATATTGTTGCATTTAGTTGCAGAAACTGTCATTCAACAATTGATGCTCATTCTTCTTTTTAAATGTTCTTTGAGTATTCATTTTAATGGATGGTCTTTCCTTCTGCCTTTCCCTCAGAAACATCACATGACATCTCAGACTACGACTTTAACTATGGTAAGTGTAGAGTGTTTGATGGAATATGTGTTTGGTTAGTAATGTGCATGTGGAAAATTAAGTTAGCTTGAATAATATCTTGTGCTATGAATGAACGAATTAATGAAATAAATTGTATTTTCATGTCAAATCGCCAGTTGGCAACCCATCCCTTATGGGATTCATTGACACATGAACAAACATTACAATAATTCACTGTTTTGATTAAATGAGCATTCTTCTTCTGGTGTTCTCTGCATTGCGCGTCGCATAGAGAGTGAAAAACGTTTAGGTAAAAATCTATACATAATAGTAAATAAGGTTGTTCAAACAATAATTATATCCCTAGAGCAGTCAAAGAATATACCTATACTACCGTTCAAAAGTTTGGGGTCACTTAGAAGTGTCCTTGCTTTTGAAAGAAAAGCTATTTTTTTGTCCATCAAAATAACATAACATTTATCAGAAATAGAGTGTAGACATTGTTAATGTTGTAAATGACTATTGTAGCTGGAAACGGCAGATTTTTAATGGAAGATCTACATAGGCGTACAGAGGCCCATTATCAGCAGCCATCACTCCTGTGTTCCAATGGCACGTTGTGTTATCTAATCCATGTTTATAATTTTAAAAGGCTAATTGATCATTAGAAGACCCTTTTGCAAATATGTTAGCACAGCTGAAAACTGGTGTTCTGATTAAAATAAGCAATACAACTGGCCTTTAGACTAGTTGAGTATCTGGAGCTTCAGCATTTGTGAGTTCAATTACAGGCTCAAAATGGCCAGAAACAAAATCCTTTCTTCTGCTACTCGTCGGTCTATTCTTGTTCTGAGAAATTAAGGTTATTTCCTCTCTCATCTTTTTAAGTGGGAGAACTTACACAATTGGTGGCTGACTAAATACTTTTTTGCCCCACTGTACTGAAGCAACATCTCAAGACATCAGTCAGGAAGTTAAAGCTTGGTCGCAAATGGGTTTTCCAAATGAACAATGACCCCAAGCACACTTCCAAACTTGTGGCAAAATGGCTTAAGGACAACAAAGTCAAGGTATTGGAGTGGCCATCACAAAGCCCTGACCTCAATCCTATAGAACATTTGTGGGCAGACCTGAAAAAGCGTGTGCAAGCAAGGAGGCCTACAAACCTGACTCAGGAGGAATGGGCCAAAATACACCCAACTTATTGTGGAAGCTTGTGGAAGGCTACCCGAAACATTTGGCCCAAGTTAAACAATTTAAAGGCAATTCTACCAAATACTAATTGAGTGTATGTAAACTTCTGACCCACTGGGAATATGATGAAAGAAATAAAAGCTGAAATATATAATTCCCTCTACTATTATTCTGACATTTCACATTCTTAAAAAAAAAGTGGTGATCCTAACTGACCTAAACAGGACATTTTTACTAGGATTAAATGTCAGGAATTGTGAAAAGTTTACATGTATTTGGCTAAGGTGTATGTAAACTTCCGACTTCAACTGTACACACAAACCATTTACCACATAGCAGCTAAATATTTGTGCAATTTAATTATAGGTAGCACTTTTTCTTTTATTCCAGGCTTTATCTAAATATTTGACAAACATAAATACACAATGGACAAAAAAAAAACATTTCAGCTTCTCCTCATCGCTCAGCTACATAATGCCAGGGTATATCTGGTGGTCTGTCTCCTCATCGCTCAGCCACATAATACCAGGGTATATCTGGTGTGCTTTCTGGAATCAGAGCGAGTGTAAATCGTGATAGAAAGGGCAATAGAGGATCAAATGAGTTTCGTTCTCTATTTCTTCGAGGTCACAATAGTTACGTAGTCTTTCCTCTTCCATTTCACCACAGTGAGTTATTTGTGTCTGATTTCCTCTCAGACTATCCCTTACTTAGAAGAGGAGGGCTCATCTTTGCTGCTGTGTTCTTCTGCCTGGGCATTGCTATCATCTTCAGTGAGTAGTGTCCTCCAGGCCAAAGAAATGTCAGGAACAAGCCTAGAACATGCCTATACCCAATGGGTACCCATTCTGCCTCAGATACATGCCTAACATGAATTAGCTTGTAAGGAAAATGTTCAAATGTGTCATTTCCTCGAATAAGGATACAATGATACTGTCAAGAAGCCTTGGTGAAGTAGCTGTTGAATTATGTATTAAGGGACAAGCATTTGGGAGACTGTTGGTTTAGTGAACAATCTAAGTGAAAAGTGCTGTCGTTCTGCATTTAAAATGACATTTCTGAAGGGGAGATGGAGAAATACGAAAGCTGTTCAGTGGGCCGGTTATGATGTGTAAGCTTCGTCTGTTTTCACTGTGAGTGTCTGACTGTGTTCCTCTGTGTTGACACAGGTAAAAAGCTCAGCTGTTGGAAGGGTCATGCAAAGTAAGAAAATACACAATCGTTGAACTCATCGGTGCTAAAACAGGAAACATTCAATTAAACGTTGAACATGAACCAAAAAAACAACCTCCCGTACAAGTGTTTCACACATACAGTATAAACATACACACATTGTCTTACTACACTCGGTCCGTGGTTCGATGGTTTGTCTTGTTTTTGTCTTGTCTACAGGCCTGTGAACACCGCTGAACCTTGAAACAAGGTAATGTAATGGTGTATTGACTGAGACAATCAGACCAACATAGCCTATATAATAGGCGTTAAAGTTTAGGCACATTATACACATTATACTGGTCATGTGAGCTATTATCAATATCTAAATGTGTTCTTATATTTTTTGTTCCAGACATTGACCAGAGACAGCCATGATTGGACCCAGGGACATCCCTATGACATCAAAACCTTGGCAAGATGAGGGATCACTATATATTTGTATTTTACTAATGGAGGAACAATATGAAGAGTGATGGGTGGTGACTGTCACATTACAATAATATAAAATTAGCATTAATAAAACATTTTTTGCCATTGTTTGTTTCTTTGGTGACGCTGAGGATTGAGGCAAGGTCAATCCAAGTGATCTAGGCCTACTCCAGAATGGTATTTAGCCCTCTGGACACATAATACTGGTCCTCCATTCAGCATATGGTTTATTTATACATTTGAACCAGACCAATGCATATTGGTGGA
Source organism: Oncorhynchus tshawytscha (assembly GCF_018296145.1). Taxonomy (NCBI): domain Eukaryota; kingdom Metazoa; phylum Chordata; class Actinopteri; order Salmoniformes; family Salmonidae; genus Oncorhynchus; species Oncorhynchus tshawytscha. The sequence goes on from NC_056458.1 coordinate 16,454,882, forward strand.
CAAACAACTATTATGGTCCAGGTGCAATAGAGATTTCAAACACAGGGTGGCAGCAATAACGCATTAATTCAAACGGTCTCAAAGAGGCTCTCTCAGATACCAAGGCTAGGCACTGACGCCAAATAGAAACTCCAAGCTGGTCGATGCCAGTTCCAAGAAGCAAGTTATGCATATTCCAAATTGTTATAAAACATTCTAAAGTTAAAGTAGTCACACGGATGGTCTGTGTCAGGACCTGTTGCAATGAGTTGGTAAAATTGCAAATCACAATGAACAAACCTGAATTGAAAACATTCAAATCACTCTCCCCTCCCCCACTCCTTCACAAGAAGGCTAGAGACTCGACCTGAGACAGGTAGACACAGTGGCATTTAAATCATTTTGACATTTTCTTTAAAAAGCAACCAATTTTGGCGACATCTCAACCACTGACTAGCCTAGGCATATTGATATTGGCTATCCCACTTCAACCCCTAGAGGGGTTCCATTTGAATTGCATTGGAAAGAAGACTATTCGCCTATTCTGTTAAGCAACTTTTGGCCCAGTAACAGCTATTCTGTTAAGCAGGTTAAGCAACATTTGGCCTAGTAACTAACAACTATTCTGTTAAGCAACATTTGGCCTAGTAACTAACAGCTATTCTGTTAAGCAGGTAAACAGGTTAAGCAACATTTGGCCTAGTAACAGCTATACTGTTAAGTAACATTTGGCCTAGTAACAGCTATTCTGTTAAGCAACATTTGGCCTAGTAACAGCTATTCTGTTAAGTAACATTTGGCCTAGTAACAGCTATTCTGTTAAGCAACATTTGGCCTAGTAACAGCTATTCTGTTAAGCAACATTTGGCCTAGTAACAGCTTGTCTAATTTCAGGTTAAATCTACAGGGATTTATAAATAAGGTCACCATTTCATTCAAAGCAAATTTGCAAACCATAACCATATAGCAGATTTTGTTTAGGAAAAAATGTAATTGAAGTCTGGTTAAGTGAGTTATTGGGAAAATAGCTTTTTTGTTTTAACTTTAGGCCTACAGAATGTATTATATCCATACTAACCTGAAGTAGCAGACATAAAAGAAAAGCCTGAAATTAGATACCTTACATGCTGGTCATGAGGAGAACAGAAAAAAAACAATCGGGGAGATTCTCTTCTGCACTGTTCAACCAATCCAGTAAATGTGGAGGATGAGTTAAGATGTTGCCTCGTTAACACTGAGGTACACGTTAACATCCAAAACCAGAATACCAGAATCCTGTTGTTGGGAACTCGGCAGAGGCTATGCCCATACTGATTCATTGATGATGTTGCTGTATAGTGTAGGCCTTGCTAAACCTTGTTCACCAGACACTTCTGCCCACACGAGATTAGGCCTACTGTATGTGAGGGTGTGGCAGTTTGTGGAGCAGAGGTAGAGGACACTAGACATAGATAGGAGAAGCTGGTCTGATGAGGTGGGATAAAGTTGAATGATTAATCTCCCTGCCAGATGTTAGAGTGTAGCTTCAAGTCTGTTGTTATTGTCAGGTATAGGATGAGGTGAAGATCATATAGAGACAGATGTACAGTTGAAGTCGGAAGTTTACATACACCTTAGCCAAATATTTAAACTCAGTTTTTCACAATTCCTGACATTTAATCCCAGTAAGAATTCCATGTCTTAGGTCAGTTAGGATCACCACTTCATTTTAAGAACGTGAAATGACAGAATAATAGTAGAGAGAATGATTTATTTCAGCTTTTATTTCTTTCATCACATTCCCGGTGGGTCAGAAGTTTACATACACTCAATTAGTATTTGGTAGAATTGCCTTTAAATTGTTTAACTTGGGTCAAACGTTTCAGGTAGCCTTCCACAAGCTTCCCACAATAAATTGGGTGAATTTAGTCTCATTCCTCCTGACAGAGCTGGTGTAACTGAGTCAGGTTTGTAGGCCTCCTTGCTCGCACACGCTTTTTCAGGTCTGCCCACAATTTGAACATCTTGGCCATGTTCTGTTATAATTTCCACCCGGCACAGCCAGAAGAGGACTGGCCACCCCACATATGCTCTCTCTAATTCTCTCTTTCTTTCTCTCTCTCGGAGGACCTGAGCCCTAGGACCATGCCCCAGGACTACCTGACATGATGACTCCTTGCTGTCCCCAGTCCACCTGACCGTGCTGCTGCTCCAGTTTCAACTGTTCTGCCTTATTATTATACGACCATGCTGGTCATTTATGAACATTTGAACATCTTGGCCATGTTCTGTTATAATCTCCACCTGGCACAGCCAGAAGAGGACTGGCCACCCCACATAGCCTGGTTCCTCTCTAGGTTTCTTCCTAGGTTTGGGCCTTTCTAGGGACTTTTTCCTAGCCACCGTGCTTCTACACCTGCATTGCTTGCTGTTTGGGGTTTTAGGCTGGGTTTCTGTACAGCACTTTGAGATACCAGCTGATGTACGAAGGGCTATATAAATAAATTTGATTTGATTTGATTTGAATTGTTCTATAGGATTGAGGTCAGGGCTTTGTGATGGCCGCTCCAATACCCTGACTTTGTTGTCCTTAAACCATTTTTCCACAAGTTTGGAAGTATGCTTGGGGTCATTATCCATTTGGAAGACCCATTTGCGACCAAGCCTTAACTTCCTGACTGATGTCTTGAGATGTTGCTTCAATATATCCACATAATTTTCCTCCCTCATGATGACATCTATTTTGTGAAGTGCAGCAGTCCCTCCTGAGGCAAAGCACCACCACAACATGATGCTGCCACCTCCGTGCTTCACAGTTGGGATGGTGTTCTTCGGCTTGCAAGCCTCCCCCGTTTTCCTCCAAACATGACGATGGTCATTATGGCCAAACAGTTCTATTTTTGTTTCATCAGACCAGAGGACATTTCTCCAAAAAGTACGATCTTTGTCCGCATGTGCAGTTACAAACCGTAGTGGGACTTTTTTATGCCGGTTTTGGAGCTGTGGCTTGTTCCTTGCTGAGCGGCCCTTCAGGTTATGTTGATATAGGACTTGTTTTACTGTGGATATAGATACCTTTGTACCTGTTTCCTCCAGCATCTTCACAATGTCCTTTGCTGTTGTTCTGTGATTGATTTTCACTTTTCGCACCAAAGTATGTTCATCTCTAGGAGACAGAACACGTCTCCTTCGTGAGCGGTATGATGGCTGCGTGGTCCCATGGTGTTTATACTTGCGTAATATTGTTTGTACAGATGGACGTGATACCTTCAGGCGTTTGGAAATTGCTCCCACGGATGAACCAGACTTGTGGAGGTCTACAATCTTTTTTTGGAGGTCTTGGCTGATTTCTTTTGATTTTCCCATGATGTCAAGCAAAGAGGCACTGAGCTTGAAGGTAGGCCTTGAAATACATCCACAGGTACACCTCCAATTAACTCAAACTATGTCAATTAGCCTATCAGAAGATTCTAAAGCTATTACATCATTTCCTGGAGTTTTCCAAGCTGTTTAAAGGCACAGTCAACTTCTGACCAACTGGAATTGTGATACAGTGAATTATAAGTGAAATAATCTGTCTGTAAACAATTGTAGGAAAAATGACTTGTGTCATGCACAAAGTAGATGTCCTAACCGACTTGCCAAAACTATAGTTTGTTAACAACAAATTTGTGGAGTGGTTGAAAAACAAGTTTAAATGACTCCAAGCTAAGTGTATGTAAACTTCCGACTTCAACTGTAGGTGTGGAAAAAGCAGGCCACAGCAACGATGGCCGCTCCCAGTGTAATGTTTTTTTTCCTGGGAAGGAGGAGGACCAAAATGCAGCATGGTTAGTGTTCAACATCTTTAATAACAACGATAAATGAGAACACTATAAAATACAAAACAACAAAAGTGAAAACCGAAACAGTCCTATCTGGTGCAATGACACAAAGACAGAAGACAATCACCCACAAAATATACCCAAAGAACATGGCTGCCTAAATATGGTTCCCAATCAGAGACAACGACAGACAGCTGCCTCTAATTGAGAACCAATCTAGGCAATCATAGACATACAAAACTACCTAGAAAGGAAACAGCACCATAAACATACAAAACCCCTAGACAGGTAAAAAACACATAAATCCATGTCACACCCTGACCTAACCAAAATAATAAAGAAAACAAAGATAACTAAGGCCAGGGCGTGACACCCAGTGCAGACAGGCTTATGGGACAGGCTGACAAAGCATGTTCATCAGTGAGACTGCTCTGTGCTCGGCTAATTATTCTTGAGTAAATAAGTCATCATGGAGCTGATAAAACACACACTCTCTCTCTCTCTCCCTGTGAGAAATATACTCTGTGAGGCACAGTCAGTCACACACACACACACACATTTTGTAACACTTTTATTACATGTCAGATCACACACACACACACTCTCATTTTCACACATTCCAGTCCAACCCTGAGTGGGGGCCTACTTAGACTGGAGTGTCCTTCATTGGTCATCTGTCATTATGGGCATATTGGTCCTACAATGGCAAGAGTTCAGTGTAATCAATCATTTGGATACATTTGTTTTAACCTTTATTTAACTAGGCAAGTTAGTTAATTAAGAACTGTCTAACACGGACGATGCTGGGCCAATTGTGTGCCACCCTATGGGGCTCCCAATCACAGCTGGTTGTGATACAGCCTGGAATCTAACCAGAGTGTCTGTAGTGACACCTCTAGCATTGAGATGCAGTGCCTTAGACTGGTGCCACTCGGGAGCCAGCAAGTCCATATATGGGGTTGGGGTGATATGGCAAAAAACAAAATAATAAAAAATGTAGGCGATTGGTCTGTGTGTAATCGTTCTGTTGGCTCACCCAAACAGAGGACAGCAAATCCTGATCTCAAAAGGGATCTTTCAAGTCTCTCCATCTCTCTCTTGCTCTCTATCTCTCTCTCTCTCTCTCTCTCTCTCTCTCTGTTTATGTGTGTATGTATGTATGTATGTATGTATGTATGTATGTATGTATGTATGTATGTATGTATGTATGTATGTATGTATGTATGTATGTGTGTATGTATGTATGTATGTATGTATGTATGTATGTATGTATGTATGTATGTATGTATGTATGTATGTATGTATGTATGTATGTATGTGTGTGTGTGTGTGTGTGTGTGTGTGTGTGTGTGTGTGTGTGTGTGTGTGTGTGTGTGTGTGTGTGCGAGCGCGCTGGAGAAAGAGCCTTACACATGCATGCATTTGTGTGCGTACTCCGTTTTCGGGGAGAGGAAAGAGAAGATAGAAGTGCTACCAATTTAAGTCACTAATGTGACTCATTAGTCATATATCCTGAAATATATCCAGCAATCCCTCAGCGACTGAGTGAATCCACAAATAAACACACAAGTAATATTGTTGATTATAGGGATTTAGTCTCCAATGGTATCTGGAGTAGATCCATCCATAGCCAGAGAAACAGGTAGTTTAGTCCGTGTGGCACACAGGTGGGCACGCTCACCTGCGTGTCAGAGTCTGACAGCAGACATCCACCTGTCGTCGTCAAACCGGTGCACCCTCCCTCCTTTCCAATGATAAATGACCGAATGTCCACTCCTCAACTCAACTCAACCCTCGGCCGGCTCAGCGGTTCAATTTGACGCGTAACCATCGTTCCGCGGTGTCTCATGAGAATACGGAGGGAGGCTTCGCGTGTATGATAGTCACATCGAGGGGAGGGGACGTGGGCGGGTCTCACAGGGCACTTCTCATTTCCCCGCGATGGTTATCTGGGCAGCAGGGCTGGAGAGACCGCCGGGGAGCATAGTCGCCAGTCCAGCACGGAGACTCGCCTGGCCAAAGACTGCGCCGCACACTCGTCAGGATTGCCAAACATTCCTGAAAAATATACCTGCTATTTATGGCATGTGGCTTGTAACTTTACTCCTGCTGTACTCTCTCCAGGAAGGTAAGAAACACTGTTTTTATTTATTATCTTTTTAAAAAACTAAATCCAGTGAGTGTCTTACTTATTCTATCCTGATTAAAATCCGTACTGCAATATGTACCAATAATTGTAAAGAAACAACAGATGTAGCAGGAACAAAATCACTGAATTGATGTAGCCTATCAATGGAATCCATGAAATTAGGAGAGATCGGATTTGAAAAGGGTGTAAATGACTTTGTCTACAAAACCCATATTATTGTAACGGTGCAGGTAGAGGTGTTTTAGGTGTGAAGTAGCCTACATGTTTTGCTGATTGCTGTGTGGCGGTGTGCACGGGTCCATGATGCCGCAAACGGTGCTGATAGCACGGTTTGTTTTCGCATTATACCAGCGAGAGTTATGAATATGTAAAATGGCTGGATAGGAAGAACGAACGAGGTGGGAGAGAGAGAGAAATTAAGAAAGGGATTGAAATGCCTGATTTTGTCGACTTTTTGAGCGGTCAAAACTTGAATGGGCACTGGCACATGAAGTGCGAAGTATTTGTTCAAATCTATGCTTATCATTTATTTCATTGTTAATATTTTTTTAAATATAATTTGCTGTGATTATTTGACTTATTGGTGTCATTTTATGGGTCTGTCTGTGAATGTGTTTTTAGCGCTTGGCTATGGACACAGCCGTAATGTTCTGGAGAGGTGCTGTGGGGATTTTTGGGAGGTGATTTTGATGAGATTTTTGGCAAGAGTCCCTGTCTGGCGATGAGTAGGCTAGTTGCCATGTTGAAAAATGAAGTAACAAATGAAGAGCTTCTTCCACATAAATGATGCACCCAAATTAATTACCACATAATGAAAATACAATGACCCTTTTCAAAATGTCCTCTTTTATTTTGTGGACATTATGAGTAAAATGTTGGTTAGGCCTATATGATTTCTCTTATAAAGTGCTTTCTGTTTTGAAGGGGAAAATCCTTGTTCAATATGGCTGAAAATCCCCGACCCTATTACCATGCTGATCTCCCTTGCTATTACAGTGTATTATAATCATTCTGAACAGCATCTAAACAGCATCTCTGTCCTTTGTTTAGCCTGCCTGTTTTAAGTTATGTATGTATGTTTATGAGTTATGATTTCATAAATTAGCCTGGAGGATGATTCTCTTATGACGCTATGTGTAGGCCTGACAGACATTTGTCAATACTGGAAGGACAAACTCATATAGCCTAGATACGTACTTACATTGGCGCTTACTTCTATTTAGGCTGTTTCGTGTTAATAATTGTTCACTGACATATAAGCCTATAATTTTGGAGAAATAAGTCCTGGGCACATGAACGTTGAAATGTCGTATTTTCATAAATGGGTCAATTTACATTGAAGCATTTGGATGTCTCTCTGAATGCATAGCAATTAAAATGAAGAGAAAAGGTATAGGCACAAATGATCTCAGACCAGCATCCAATAGTCTTTTAAAACGATTTAATTCGATCTAATTTATTAGACCAAAGAAGGCCCCAGATGCGTGGGTGGATGTAGACAAGCCCAGGCGTGTTTCCCTCTAATAGCCCACCTGAACCCAGGCTGCTGTGTGTGCGCGCGCGTGCGTGTGTATTTGTGTGTATGTGTGTTTGTGAAAGGGGGGACACCCCTCCTTCTCTGCCTTGCGTTGGGCCTGTTTGCTGTGCAGTTGCGATTTCAATGTGGTTATGATTTCATTGTAACAATATATTGTGTGCATTTATTGTTGTTAAATGGTTCACTTTAATATTTTGTAACATCACATTTCAGTTGAATATTCTATTCCATACCTACTTCCATTTACAACGCAAATACACAAAATTAAATGAGCAAGCTAATTATTCATAGCGACAAAATTGTTCAATTACGTAAATCAAAGAATACAAATTAAAGAAGAGACACTCAAACCTATTTTAGTCAAAATGGCAGTAACAATCATTAGTATTAATTTGCCAGATCTTTAAGTGTTGCAAATCGCTCAATATTTTTTAGGCCTACAACCAATGTCGCTAAATGAAATAGCATATTTTTACGACCATTAGCGCTAAATTTCCTCACGGAAGATGGGCATTAGGCAATTTTGTCAATATGGAATTCATTTGAATGGATTTTTATAATCAGACTACATTGTTTTTTAAATACAAATTTTGATAATCTAACACTGATACACAGATTTGTATTAATGATTACCTAGAATGATGATCAATTAATGATGTAGGCATTTCAGAAATGCTATATTTGATGTAGAACATTTTGTCATTTCAGTGTAATTTTTAGGATGTATAGGTCTATTGAAAAAATATGAATTATGAAATTAAAATTAAATGAATATAATCAAATTGTCCCCTCAATTGCATTTGGAAACTGAGTTGAATAAATCAAAATATATGTTGTCATAAGGCATTCCCTCCATCGTCATAAGATCCAACTGTCACCCTCTACCCCTCCCTCCCTCCCACTCCTGCCCCTCCCTCATATAAAATAGAAATATGCAAAATTGGTCTCTCTCTATTTTAGCCCAAATCCCCAGCTGCCTTCTCCCCACAGCTGCGCAATTAGCGCTGGGTTCTGCCGTATCACCCAATGACAGAGCAGCAAAGCAGGTCACAGGACAGAAGCGTGCCAAGATAATTGCCCATAGTCCCTGCTCTTATTTTTCGAATCGAATATGTTCATAAATCACGTTTTTTATGCAATAATACTGAAATAATAAAATGCACAGCCCTTTTCGTAATGTTAGTATAGGCCTACTCCCACTTAATTGTAACGTGAAGGGTCAGATTGTATTCTTATAAACACAAACAAACATTGTCATATCTCGATTATTTGTTAGTGTCATTTAGATTAATTCTGACTCCTTGAGTCGGCGCTGGTTGCCCTGAGTTCAATAAGAAGTCAAATAGTCTTAACCTACTCGTAAAAAGGCCTACTGTTAGAATTTGTATTTATTATTGTTTTTGTTTTGAGCCCAAATAAACCTTCAAACCTCCCTCCCGTAAAAAATCATCCCGCAAACTTTTTCAATGGACTTCATGTGGGTACAAAACTATTTCTATGTCCTTGGCCGGAGTTGCCTTTGCCTCTAGTAAGGAACTCGAAAGGTGCGTTTTACCTTGGTGTAGTGTTGATTAGGTCTACCTATTTAATAATGTTGTCAGATGTACAGTAGGCTGAACGTTACTGCTGCTGGTGTAAAAGTGGTGCGTTGCAGTGGTGAGGCTGGCAGGGGAGCGCAGGGGAGTTCAGAGCGCGCGGAGAGGAGCAATGGAACTTTCAGCGATAGGATCATGTCATATCGTCATGGCACATTGTACCTAACCCTTACATTAACCGTATTACATTTCAGCTTCAATGGGGTGAACGTCAAAGTTGGACGTCCCAAGTATCCCCTTTGCGTTTCCCATTTGCTTTTCTAGTCTCTCCACATCCTCTCGCTCTTCTCTCAACCCATCCTTACAACGTATCGTACCAGAATGGGATAAAGTATCTCGGCAAAAATGCATTAGATTAAAAAAATTGATAACGAATATGTTGGAAAAACAGGGATATTAAACATGCGTTATGAACAACAGGTGAGGTGTGTGTCTAAGTTGATCATCTTTTATCACCTCTGTTCTTCATGTATTTGAGGGAATTTTAATGGTAGAACTCGGCTAGCAGGTGGTTGTTTTTGTCTAAGGTATGTTCTCTCTCGCTCTTTCACTCACTCTCCATTAGTCGCTCACTCACTCACTCACACACACTCCCCCTCCCGCTCTCTCCCTCATCACTAGGCAGAATTAAAGGATGGGGGAGGGGCGGTTTTATGCAGACTGTGCTGGGACTTGTGATCCACAGATTTGATATTCACATTATGAGAGAAACTGGCTGCTTTGATGTGAGGGGGAACGGGTCCATGGGGACTGCTGAAGAAGCACACTTTTCACTGACGCAGCATGGGCCTGGGGGGCGTATTGGGTGTACAGAAAGCAGGGGGGGCAAAACCCATGCCTTGATGAGATGTAACCCCCAACAACCCCCCAGCCCAGAACTCACTCACTCCTCCCCACCCCACACCAACCACCTTATCCCAGACCCCTAAGGATTGTTCATAAGCTTACACCCAGGGCTGACTCTAGCCTTTTGGGGGCCCTAAGCGAGATGTGGTTGGGGGGCCCACCACCTCACTGCAAAACATTTTAGTGGCCCCTCTCTTGATGGCAGAGAGAAACATTTATGTTTTTAAAGTACATTTCCTGAAAATCTACACATTTTGCCATGAGTTGGAGATCATTTTTAAAAACATTTTATAACAAATTTAAGGCCAGGCACCACAGGCTGAAATTAAAATTTTGCATCTACCTATCCATTGAGATTTGTTGGTATTTTGGTCCGTTAATATTAGTTCTTTCAAAAAGTAAGCATAAACATTTTAAAAACTTGGTTTAAATGAATATTTTCTTTAGTTTATCACACTACGTCATCAACATTTTAATGAATTTTAACCACTTTAAAATGTATGTATTTCTAAAGTGTATATGTATATACCAAAAGTGTTTTATTTAAGTCTACATTCAACACGTAAAAGTTGATTGTGATAAGATCAAGAGAAACACAAATCCATATTAAGGTGTGGTGCCTGGCCTTTTTTTGCCATGGGGCAGAGAGAACATTTTTGCAGTTTTAAACGCCCACAAGAGTGTAAATTCCCTTTTTTTCAGCTGATAGACGCTGCCTATAGCTTACCCATAATGTTGCACAACGATTTAAGTCAATAAGTCATAGTTTTTCATCATGAAAAAGTCATCGTTTTTCATCATGAGCAAAGTCATTGTAGCCTATCATTTCACTTCACCTAGCTGTCAGAACCATGGCATGAGCACGGGCTGACTTGGCATTGCTGTTGCACAGCCTACCATGTAGAAAAAAACGCATTCTGCAGTCCAAACCGTTCAATAGTTAGGCTATCAATATTACCAGAGCTTAATCTCCTTTGTATTTCTATGGCAGATTCACGGCCGCAATTTATGGAAGATGCCAAAACTTTGGAGATAACAATAATTGGCAAAGTCAAAGATACTGATTTCCCCAATCCATCTGTGGCAAATTTGTCCCTAAATGCTTATGACAAATCCAGCTCCAGAACCAGCCATAGCCTAGCCAGCTGGCTAATCTTCTGAGTACTATGTAGCAACAACATTCAACATTAGCTAGCTATATAAGGTTAGCATAATAGCTAGCTACACTGACAGCTGTCAGTGCCCTACTTGTTGTTATTTCTCCACTCCACGTGGAAATCACCACAATGTTCTCACCTCCAATTTGTGAATATGTATTAGCAGCAGGGGTTGGAATCAAAAATATTTTCCAATGGTTTCATTCTGAACAGAACCACATTTTTTTTTTCGTTACACTGTTCTGACCAGTAAAATAAAGTTCTGAACCGGTTCGAACACATTTTTCAAAAAAGTTTATATCTTTCCTTTCTGTTCTTTTTTTCACCTTTGAAATCAACAGTTTTTTTTTTACATTAAGCTCATTAAATGATTTCCCCAATTGGATAGACCTGGCAAGCTAGTTGTTTATGCACATGATGAACAGACACGTGTAGCCTATGGCGCAAGATGTAGGTGTGGAGAAAGCGAGAGAGGGGTGAGGAGGACGATTGAAGTACTGGGCATGTTGTTATGACATGCATTATCTGAATTAGGTATACAGAACTATACCTAGGAGGAGTGGCTTCTTTGAAGGAACTTTGAAGGTTCTTTGAGCTAGCTAGCTAACACACTTTAGCTAGAAAGCTAACAAGCGTGTGTGTGCAGAGTGGCACCAGAATCAAAAACACACGTTATCTTTTTGTAGTTAATAAATCCAGTGTGAAATGTGATAACTAGGCCTATAGTATCCTTAATGTACCATCTACTGCATCTGGCCTATGCCGTTCTGTACCATCACTCATTCATATATTTTTATGTACATATTCTTCATCCCTTTACACTTGTGTGTATAAGGTAGTTGTTGTGGAATTGGTAGGTTAGATTACTCGTTGGTTATTACTGCATTGTCGGAACATAACCATGTGTATGTGACAAATAAGATTTGATTTGAACTAGCATTGAAAAAGTGAATCCATTCTTCTCTGGCTAATAAAAAAGATGAATCATGCTTGTAAAGGCCTGGTGTGTAATGTCAGTACAGTAGCCTATCGTAGCATTCGGAGGTGGAGGGGAAGGTAGCCTAAACAAACACAAACACTGGCAAAGATTTTAATCTTGCAGGCAGACACTGGAATACATTTCTAAGTGACAGAATGAGGGTTTGCATAGGCGCTTTGTTGCGGTTCTTTTTTGTGGGGCAAAGAAAAATGTCTAGAAAGTAAAATAACAATATTAACCGGTTCTCATGCTTTTATAATGACGGTTCTGTTCTGGAACAGTATAGATCAGTTTAGTTTCCGGTTCTGTTTATTTTCTAGTTTTCGGTTCTGCTCCCTGAACTGGTTTCAACCCCTGATTAGCAGCCTGCTTCATTCTTCGGATGTGAAACCTAAACGAGAATTTCCACTATAGGAATTACCCCCAGCGGCCGCTTATGCCTGGAGCTGGCCCTGCTTACACCTACCTCCATCTCCCTGTCTCTCCTTTTCATTTTTATGTACTTACCCCCCCCCCCCCCACACACACACACACACACACACGCAAGCAGACACACGCAAGCAGACACACACACACACACACACACACACACACACACACGCAAGCAGACACACGCAAACAGACACACACACACACACACACACACACACACACACACACACACACACACACACGCAAGCAGACACACGCAAGCAGACACACACACACACACACACACACACACACACACACACACACACACACACACACACACACACACACACACACACACACACACACACACAAGCAGACACACACACACACACACACACACACACACACACACACACACACACACACACACACACACACACACACACACACACACACAAGCAGACACACAGGAAAATATTTGCTTCGCTCAGTTCTAAATGCAAACACGTTGGCACACAACTTCACAAGTCGCTGTGAGACTCACCAAGATCTGAAATAGCTGGCATTCAGGTTAGAGATGGATAGATGGAGGGAACGGAGGGGAATGAAGAGCACAGGGAGATGGAGGGAAGGAAAGGAGGAAGTGGAGTTTCAGTCTGGCTGAAAATGATCCTACGTCTGTCTCCATGGGAAGAGGTGCTCCATGATGTGTGACAGAGAGAAAGAGAGGAGGATGGGGGTTGCAAGGGAGCATTGATGTGTATGCACATGAGCAGAGGGTAAAAGAGAGAATGAGGGAGAGATGAAGAAAAGGGGGGTAAGATGTAGAAGAGAAGAGGGCGTTATGCATTTGGTTGGGTTCAGGGAGTGAGGGTGTGAGAGTTTGTGTATTAAGGGGGTGAGGGTGGTGGGAATGTTGGCATTTGTTAACCAGCTCATCAGTGTGTGTATCGTGTTTAACATGCAATACGATTGTGTGTGTGTGGAGTGCATTTGTCTGTGTGTGTGGAGTGCATTTGTCTGTGTGTGTGTGGAGTGCATTTGTCTGTGTGTGTGGAGTGCATTTGTCTGTGTGTGTGGAGTGCATTTGTCTGTGTGTGTGTGTGGAGTGCATTTGTCTGTGTGTGTGTGTGGAGTGCATTTGTCTGTGTGTGTGTGTGGAGTGCATTTGTCTGTGTGTGTGTGTGGAGTGCATTTGTCTGTGTGTGTGTGTGGAGTGCATTTGTCTGTGTGTGTGTGGAGTGCATTTGTCTGTGTGTGTGGAGTGCATTTGTCTGTGTGTGTGGAGTGCATTTGTCTGTGTGTGTGTGTGGAGTGCATTTGTCTGTGTGTGTGTGTGTGTGTGTGTGGAGTGCATTTGTCTGTGTGTGTGTGTGTGTGGAGTGAGTGGCGTAGGCCAGCTGCATTATGCATAATGAAGTATTGCATAGGCAATGGCTTCTGCATCTCGACATACATATTCATGTCTCGTTCTCTAGCAGGCTGCATAAAATAGTGTCTCAGTGTGTTCTGCGCACACTCACTCCTGCAGCCAGCTAACCAGCCAACCAGGGCTCAGCTCTACCAGCACTATTAGCAGGCTCCAATGCACTGCAACGAAAACACCCCACAATAAATAAGGGGAGGTGGATGTTTGGCTTTCTATCTTTTCGATTGTTTTTCCTCATCGTGTTTTCTTAGCGGTTTTGGACTGAACTTCCAGCTCAACAGGTCAACGCTTATGCTTTGGACTGAATTTGACTGAAAGGGCATTGGTTGATGTGTTAGCATGACATAGTACAGTAATAAGCTGACAGTCAATGCACATTCAAATGGGATACTAGAATGTTTTGGTTGTATGATTGGTTCCATCCAGACTAGTTTGTCTTAAAAGCAGTCACTGATTCCACAAAATGGAGTTGGCCATTTTAGCCACTCGTTGCCTCTTTGGCTTCTCCTCCCATTGACTTGGATGGAACATGGAAGTCACCCGCACCAAGTTCACCCATTCCAAATACACATAACATGTATTCACACTACATTCGCATGTAGTATGTTGTATGTCTTTTTTTAGTCACATGTCAGTGCCACCATGGCAACCCCTCTTTTACCTCCCAGTTTGAATGTATCCTAAGTGCTGCTCAGAGCATGTGTGTCTGTGTGTTTGTCATTTGTGTGTCTGTTTCTGACAGCAGTTGAGTGTGTGTTTGTTGTGTGTGTGGTGTGTGTGTCTGTTTCTGACAGCTTTTGAGTGCCACTCCACCCTGCCCAGTACAGTACCCTCTGCCCCCCCAAGCCTCCTCACCCCCCAGGCCCCTAATCTAAAGAGATGTGGTCCTGCTTCCCAGCCCCCCGGCTCCCCTAAGCTCTCAGGGTGACCCCCAGCCTTTAGCCCCCTTCCACCCCTCCACTTTAGTCCTGTCCCTACATTGGGAGATTATAGATATTGCAATCTTTAATATGGGCTTTATGCTCGAGGGCCATTATCAGTAATCTGAAAGGGGTGGGGGAGAATGTCTGACCTGGATTCAGTAGCCCACCATCGGATGGACGGCTAGAGTTCATATTTACCATCTCTAGCATACTGCCCTCAGTTGACGTAACATCATTATCCAGAGGAGCTGAACTTACTCTAGGTTTAATGTATAGACTGTCTATGGTGTTGATCTTACTGTAGGGTTAATGTATAGCCTCTGTCACGGTGCTGATCGTACTGTAGGGTTAATGGACACCCTCTGTCATGGTGCTGATCTTACTGTAGGGTTAATGGACACCCTCTGTCATGGTGCTGATCTTACTGTAGGGTTAATGTATAGCCTCTGTCACGGTGCTGATCTTACTGTAGGGTTAATGGACACCCTCTGTCATGGTGCTGATCTTACTGTAGGGTTAATGGACACCCTCTGTCATGGTGCTGATCTTACTGTAGGGTTAATGTATAGCCTCTGTCACGGTGCTGATCTTACTGTAGGGTTAATGGACACCCTCTGTCATGGTGCTGATCTTACTGTAGGATTAACGTATAGCCTCTGTCCATGGTGCTGATCTTACTGTAGGGTTAACGTATAGCCTCTATCCATGGTGCTGATCTTACTGTAGGGTTAATGGACACCCTCTGTCATGGTGCTGATCTTACTGTAGGATTAATGTATAGCCTCTGTCCATGGTGCTGATCTTACTGTAGGGTTAATGGATACCCTCTGTCCATGGTGCTGATCTTACTGTAGGATTAACGTATAGCCTCTGTCCATGGTGCTGATTCCGTGAGAAAACGCTTCATGGTTTGATGTGTTGTTATCACCACCATCTGAATCTACACATGTAAATAATCTGTCTGTCAACAACACAAGGTACATACTTGTGTACACAAATGGACATTTAATGAGCCCATGAACTAATATCGATTTCAGGCAGAAGATGTGGCATATTACCTGTAAAACATTAAAGGCAATGAGCCCCTTTCAAACAGCCAGTTATTTACCACTTTCTTGCAGGTATACCCCTTTCATACATATCAGTGGTTAACTGGCACATTGGGAGGGGTGGGGGTGTTGTTAACCCATAGGGTGATGTTTGAATTTCAAATTAGGGAGGTGTTAAACCATGGAAGTGTTGATACATTTACCTGCAGAAGAAGCAGAGAACCATTCACACAGTACCGATGGCTGTATTTTGGTTACAGGTTCTGTGAAAATGCAGGAGTCATGAGTAGGTCTTTAGGTGGGGTTTCATGTACAATGCTATAAAGAAGCAGGCATGGTAAATTAGTGGGATTTTGTCTGTGTATGAAAGGGATATATGTGTTTATCAGAAGGGTACTAGAGAGCCTGGTGCAGATGTTTGGACAGTGGTGTTGGAGGGGCTGGACAGTGGTGTCGGAGGGGCTGGACAGTGGTGTCGGAGGTGCTGGACAATAGAGAGTCTACAGCTAGATATGAATTTCTGGGGTGGGGTGATTTCTCGGATCTCTGAAGCTCCAATGATCTGGCTACAGATAATTTTGCTTCAGTCATACGTATGCTAGATGGTTAGATGACTGAGTTGAACTCTGTGTGCTGAGCTGAACCTGAAAGCTGATACAGAATGGGAGTTAGAGAAAATGTGTGTATTACATATTTGGGGGGGGCAGGGCAAAGATTTGGACACATCTGTCCATCTATGACAGGGCTCTCTTCTAATCTTCCCCTCCTTGACCCTAAATGTGGGGACCTCCCTTTCTCTCTCTGCTGGGGTTGTGTGTCCCTAATCTGAGTACCCAGGAGGAACACTCCTGGTGTGTTAAATATGAAAGGAGATTAAACCGATTTAACTCTGCGTCTGGCATACAAATTCCAATCACATAACTTAACTGTGTGTTTCCTCTGTGAGTGTGTGTGTGTGGGTGTGTAGGTAGAGGCCACCTCCCACATCCACCTAACCCACCAGAGGCTTTAGCCCAAATCCCTGGCTTTCTGCATCACATGACTGATGTTTGCAGCTGGACATTTGACATACATTTGTTCTGATTATTTTGCTCCACATTTGAAGGGCATTATTATCCTTCCTGTCTGTTACATCTGTTTATTACTATTCAGTTTAATTTATTATGACTTTAATTTAACTATTTTAATTTCAACAGTGTGTTTTTCAAGCAGTTCCTCACCTGTTATTTTACAACAGTGACACTTTGCTTATACAGTTCTACAGTTCTACTATTCTACAGTTCTACTACAGTTCTACAGTTCTACTATTCTACAGTTCTATTAGTTCTACTACAGTTCTACAGTTCTACTATTCTACAGTTCTATTAGTTCTACTACAGTTCTACTGTTCTACAGTTCTACTATTCTACAGTTCTATTAGTTCTACTACAGTTCTACTGTTCTACAGTTCTACTATTCTACAGTTCTATTAGTTGTTCTACAGTTCTACAGTTCTACTATTCTACAGTTCTATTAGTTCTACTACAGTTCTACTGTTCTACAGTTCTACTATTCTACAGTTCTATTAGTTCTACTACAGTTCTACTGTTCTACAGTTCTACTATTCTACAGTTCTATTAGTTCTACTACAGTTCTACTGTTCTACAGTTCTACTATTCTACAGTTCTATTAGTTCTACTACAGTTCTACAGTTCTACAGTTCTACTATTCTACAGTTCTATTAGTTCTACTACAGTTCTACTGTTCTACTACAGTTCTACAGTTCTACTATTCTACTGTTCTACAGTTCTACTGTTCTACTACAGTTCTACAGTTTTACAGTTTTACTGTTCCACTATTCTACAGTTCTACTATTCTACTGTTCTACTGTTCTACTGTTCTACTATTCTACTGTTATACAGTTTTACTGTTCTACTGTTCTACTGTTCCACTGTTCCACTGTTCTACGATTCTACTGTTCTACTACAGTTCTACTGTTCTACAGTTCTACTATTCTACAGTTCTATTAGTTCTACTACAGTTCTACTATTCTACAGTTCTATTAGTTCTACTACAGTTCTACAGTTCTACTATTCTACAGTTCTATTAGTTCTACTACAGTTCTACAGTTCTACAGTTCTACTATTCTACAGTTCTATTAGTTCTACTACAGTTCTACTGTTCTACTACAGTTCTACAGTTCTACTATTCTACTGTTCTACTGTTCTACTATTCTACTGTTATACAGTTTTACTGTTCTACTGTTCTACTGTTCCACTGTTCCACTGTTCTACTATTCTACTGTTCTACTACAGTTCTACTGTTCTACAGTTCTACTATTCTACTATTCTACTGTTCTACTACAGTTCTACTGTTCTACAGTTCTACAGTTCTACTTTTCTACAGTTCTACAGTTCTACTATTCTACAGTTCTACTGTTCTACTGTTCTACAGTTCTACTGTTCTACTGTTCTACAGTTCTACTGTTTTACAGTTCTACAATTCTACTACAGTTCTACAGTTTTACTGTTCTACTGTTCTACAGTTTTATTGTTCTACTGTTCTATTGTTCTACAGTTGTACTGTTCTACTGTTCTACTATTCTACTGTTATACAGTTTTACTGTTCTACTGTTCTACTGTTCCACTGTTCCACTGTTCTACTGTTCTACTACAGTTCTACTGTTCTACAGTTCTACTATTCTACTATTATACTATTCTACAGTTCTACTGTTCTACTGTTCTACAGTTCTACAGTTCTACTGTTCTACAGTTCTACAGTTTTACTGTTCTACAGTTCTACAGTTTTACTGTTCTACTGTTCTACAGTTGTACTGTTCTACTGTTCTACAGTTTTACCGTTCTACATTTTTCTGTTCTACTGTTCTACAGTTTTACTTTTTTACTGTTCTACAGTTTTACTGTTCTACTGTTCTATTGTTCTACAGTTCTACTGTTCTACAGTTGTACTGTTCTACTATTCTACTATTCTACAGTTCTACAGTTTTACTGTTCTGTTGTTCTACAGTTTTACTGTTCTACTGTTCTATTGTTCTACAGTTTTACTGTTCTACAGTTCTACTGTTATACAGTTTTACTGTTCTACTGTTCTACAGTTTTACTGTTCTACTGTTCTATTGTTCTACAGTTTTACTGTTCTACTGTTCTATTGTTCTACAGTTTTACTGTTCTACTGTTCTATTGTTCTACAGTTTTACTGTTCTACTGTTCTACTGTTTTACTGTTTTACTGTTCTATTGTTCTACAGTTTTACTGTTCTACTGTTCTACTGTTTTACTGTTCTATTGTTCTACAGTTTTACTGTTCTACTGTTCTACAGTTTTACTGTTCTACTGTTCTATTGTTCTACAGTTTTACTGTTCTACTGTTCTATTGTTCTACAGTTCTACTGTTATACAGTTGTACTGTTCTATTGTTCTACAGTTTTACTGTTCTACTGTTCTACTGTTTTACTGTTCTACAGTTTTACCGTTCTACAGTTTTACTGTTCTACTGTTCTACTGTTTTACTGTTTTACTGTTCTACAGTTTTACTGTTCTACTGTTCTACAGTTTTACTGTTCTACTGTTCTACAGTTTTACTGTTCTACTGTTCTATTTTTCTACAGTTTTACTGTTCTATTGTTCTACAGTTCTATTGTCGTACAGTTTTACTCTTCTACTGTTCTATTGTTCTACAGTTCTACTGTTCTTCTCTCTACACTACTTATTACTGACTGTGATATCTCTCTCCCCATGCAGTACACAGTGAGGATGTGGGCTCTACCAGGCTGTACTTTGTGAACGCGTCCCTCCAGAGGCTGACCTACTCCAGCTCGGTGGGGGTGTCTCTGCCCTGTCCGGCGGGCGGCACCCCCACCGCCATCCTGCGCTGGTACCTGGCCACCGGCGATGACATCTACGACGTGCCCCACATCCGTCATGTCCATGCCAATGGCACCCTCCAACTCTACCCCTTCTCTCCCTCCGCCTTCAACTCCTACATCCACGACAACGACTACTTCTGCACCGCAGAGAACCAGGCTGGCAAGATCCGCAGCCCCAACATCAGAGTCAAAGCTGGTGAGGAGGAGGAGGGGGGGTGGGGGGTGTAGGAGAAGAGATGGCAGAGGGAAGGGACAGGTGAAGAGGGTGAGGGGGAGGGGGAGGAGGAGAGGAGGTAGAGAGATTGGTTAATAGAAGTTAGAAGGACAGAGGGACAGAAGGAACTGATACTAAGCGGGTATAGAGGTTAGCGGGACAGAAGGAACTGATACTAAAAGGGGAGCGATAGAGGTTAGAGGGACAGAAGGTACTGATACTAAGAGGGGAGCGATAGAGGTTAGAGTTTAGAGGGACAGAAGGAACTGATACTAAAAGGGGAGCGATAGAGGTTAGAGTTTAGAGGGACAGAAGGAACTGATACTAAGAGGGGAGCGATAGAGGTTAGAGTGTAGAGGGACAGAAGGAACTGATACTAAAAGGGGAGCGATAGAGGTTAGAGTTTAGAGGGACAGAAGGAACTGATACTAAAAGGGGAGCGATAGAGGTTAGAGGTTAGAGGGACAGAAGGTACTGATACTAAGAGGGGAGCGATAGAGGTTAGAGGGACAGAAGGAACTGATACTAAGAGGGGAGCGATAGAGGATAGAGGTTAGAGGGACAGAAGGAACTGATACTAAAAGGGGAGCGATAGAGGTTAGAGGGACAGAAGGTACTGATACTAAGAGGGGAGCGATAGAGGTTAGAGGTTAGAGGGACAGAAGGAACTGATACTAAAAGGGGAGCGATAGAGGTTAGAGGGACAGAAGGTACTGATACTAAGAGGGGAGCGATAGAGGTTAGAGGGACAGAAGGAACTGATACTAAAAGGGGAGCGATAGAGGATAGAGGTTAGAGGGACAGAAGGAACTGATACTAAAAGGGGAGCGATAGAGGTTAGAGGGACAGAAGGAACTGATACTAAAAGGGGAGCAATAGAGGTTAGAGGGACAGAGGGACAGAAGGAACTGATACTAAAAGGGGAGCGATAGAGGTTAGAGGGACAGAAGGTACTGATACTAAGAGGGGAGCGATAGAGGTTAGAGGGACAGAAGGAACTGATACTAAAAGGGGAGCGATAGAGGTTAGAGGGACAGAGGGACAGAAGGAACTGATACTAAAAGGGGAGCGATAGAGGTTAGAGGGACAGAAGGTACTGATACTAAGAGGGGAGCGATAGAGGTTAGAGGGACAGAAGGAACTGATACTAAAAGGGGAGATAGAGGTTCGAGGGACAGAGGACAGAAGGAACTGATACTAAAAGGGGAGCGATAGAGGTTAGAGGGACAGAGGGACAGAAGGAACTGATACTAAAAGGGGAGCGATAGAGGTTAGAGGGACAGAAGGAACTGATACTAAAAGGGGAGCGATAGAGGTTAGAGGGACAGAAGGAACTGATACTAAAAGGGGAGCGATAGAGGTTAGAGGTTAGAGGGACAGAAGGAACTGATACTAAAAGGGGAGCAATAGAGGTTAGAGGTTAGAGGGACAGAAGGAACTGATACTAAAAGGGGAGCGATAGAGGTTAGAGGTTAGAGGGACAGAAGGTACTGATACTAAGAGGGGAGCGATAGAGGTTAGAGGGACAGAAGGAACTGATACTAAGAGGGGAGCGATAGAGGTTAGAGGGACAGAAGGTACTGATACTAAGAGGGGAGCGATAGAGGTTAGAGGGACAGAGGAACAGAAGGAACTGATACTAAGAGGGGAGCAATAGAGGATAGAGGGACAGAGGGACAGAGGGACAGAAGGAACTGATACTAAAAGGGGAGCGATAGAGGTTAGAGGTTAGAGGGACAGAAGGAACTGATACTAAAAGGGGAGCGACAGAGGTTAGAGGGACAGAAGGTACTGATACTAAGAGGGGAGCGATAGAGGTTAGAGGGACAGAGGGACAGAAGGAACTGATACTAAAAGGGGAGCGATAGAGGTTAGAGGGACAGAGGGACAGAAGGAACTGATACTAAGAGGGGAGCGATAGAGGTTAGAGGTTAGAGGGACAGAAGGAACTGATACTAAAAGGGGAGCGATAGAGGTTAGAGGGACAGAGTGACAGAGGGACAGAAGGTACTGATACTAAGAGGGGAGCGATAGAGGTTAGAGGGACAGAGGGACAGAAGGAACTGATACTAAAAGGGGAGCGATAGAGGTTAAAGGGACAGAAGGTACTGATACTAAGAGGGGAGCGATAGAGGTTCGAGGACAGAGGACAGAAGGAACTGATACTAAAAGGGGAGCGATAGAGGTTAGAGGGACAGAGGACAGAAGGAACTGATACTAAAAGGGGAGCGATAGAGGTTAGAGGGACAGAGGGACAGAAGGAACTGATACTAAAAGGGGAGCGATAGAGGTTAGAGGGACAGAAGGAACTGATACTAAGAGGGGAGCAATAGAGGATAGAGGTTAGAGGAACAGAAGGAACTGATACTAAAAGGGGAGCGATAGAGGTTAGAGGGACAGAGGGACAGAAGGAACTGATACTAAGAGGGGAGCGATAGAGGTTAGAGGTTAGAGGGACAGAAGGAACTGATACTAAAAGGGGAGCGATAGAGGTTAGAGGGACAGAGGGACAGAGGGACAGAAGGTACTGATGCTAAGAGGGGAGCGATAGAGGTTAGAGGGACAGAGGGACAGAAGGAACTGATACTAAAAGGGGAGCGATAGAGGTTAGAGGGACAGAAGGTACTGATACTAAGAGGGAGCGATAGAGGTTAGAGGGACAGAAGGAACTGATACTAAAAGGGGAGCGATAGAGGTTCGAGGGACAGAGGACAGAAGGAACTGATACTAAAAGGGGAGCGATAGAGGTTAGAGGGACAGAGGGACAGAAGGAACTGATACTAAAAGGGGAGCGATAGAGGTTAGAGGGACAGAAGGAACTGATACTAAGAGGGGAGCAATAGAGGATGGAGGTTAGAGGAACAGAGGACAAAACCAAAAGGGAGAGGATTGATTGACAGCCTGCTGGCCACAGCACAAGCCACTCAGAAAAGAACCTGTCCAAACCCTGGTCCCAAACCCAGCCTGACCTAGAACACAGTCTACTCTGCTGTGACAACATCTGTAACACACAGGCAGACACACAGCGAACACAGGCGAGCCTTGCCCAAACACAGGGTCACTGAACTCTGTTACACACCACAGACCCTTCAGCCTCATCACCATGGTGAATTATGGCCACTGACCTGTGTCCCTCCCTAGCTTTACTTAACAACCTTCAATTATCCCTTATCCTTCATCTGGTTTGATACTGTATTGCCCACAAACACAGTATGTACTGTACATGTGTTGCAAGTGACATCATAGAAGCACAAAACACTCCCACTAACGACAGTATCTATGCAGATGTTGCGGCTGCTGCTAGTTGCTATGCTATTCCTAAAGCATCAGCTGACTAGCCCGATGCTCTCTCCCTCCATCTTATTCTCTCTATTTCTGTGTCCTCTCTTTCTCTTCATGTCCTCTCTTCCTCCTCTCTCCTTCCTCCTCTCACACCGTCCTCTGGTACCATGCTAAATATAGCCGCAGTGGCACGCTTCTTTCATTATCTCTCATTATGAAACCTAATTGGTGCACTCCATTGATTAGACTTCATGCCAGTGCTTTAACAAGGTGCACCTCTTATAAACCAGCACAGAATATAGCTGATGTGGGTGTACATATAGATTGCTCTGGGTCTATCCATCCATTCTATCCATTTCATATCATATAATGGATCTACCCAGTGGAGGTGAGATGTTCCGTTGAACCAGTTGGTCAAGTGGTCACCTGGACCAACCCCTTGTAGACACTTTTACAATTCTCCTGGACTGTAGGTTCTCCACAACCTCTCTTGTCGTTGTTCCGCCACCCTTCCTCCCTCCCTCTCTCACTTCCTCTCTCCCTCTCTGTCCATCATTCACATCAGGGCACAGTCCCTCCCCCGCTCCTCCTGCTGTCAACATCTGTTTTCATATTCTGCCTCCCAACACCGACCTGCACTAATACATATCCTACTAATACTAATACTAGCTAGAGCCAAACCAGTGGATGATTATGGAGAGAGGGGGAGAGAAATGGAGAGAGAGATGGAGAGGGAGAGACAGAGACAGACAGAAAGAGAGAGAGAGCCTGTGATCTGAACTGCACGCTAGCAGGTCGGTCGCTACTCTCCACTTGCTCCTTGCTGCTGCTGCCTTCCTCCCCTCATGACCCAAAATCTCACCACAAGGGGACTAGGGACATTTACATTTACTAACATTTACAAAACCATAGTAGCCCGTCCCATATCCAGGGAGTTATGTATGGTCAGGGAGTTATGTATGGTCAGGGAGGTATGTATGGTCAGGGAGGTATGTATGGTCAGGGAGTTATGTATGGTCAGGGAGGTATGTATGGTCAGGGAGGTATGTATGGTCACGGAGTTATGTATGGTCAGGGAGGTATGTATGGTCAGGGAGGTATGTATGGTCAGGGAGTTATGTATGGTCAGGGAGGTATGTATGGTCAGGGAGGTATGTATGGTCAGGGAGGTATGTATGATCAGGGAGGTATGTATGGTCAGGGAGGTATGTATGGTCATTGAGGTATGTATGGTAAGGGAGGTATGTAGTATGGTCAGGGAGGTATGTATGGTCAGGGAGGTATGTATGGTCAGGGAGTTATGTATGGTCAGGGAGGTATGTATGGTCAGGGAGGTATGTATGGTCAGGGAGGTATGTATGATCAGGGAGGTATGTATGGTCAGGGAGGTATGTATGGTCAGTGAGGTATGTATGGTAAGGGTAAGAGGTATGTAGTATGGTCAGGGAGGTATGTATGGTCAGGGAGGTATGTATGGTCAGGGAGTTATGTATGGTAAGGGAGGTATGTAGAATGGTCAGGGAGGTATGTAGTATGGTCAGGGAGGTATGTATGGTCAGGGAGGTATGTATGGTCAGGGAGGTATGTATGGTCAGGGAGGTATGTATGGTCAGGGAGGTATGTATGGTCAGGGAGGTATGTATGGTCAGGGAGGTATGTATGGTCAGGGAGGTATGTATGGTCAGGGAGGTATGTAGTATGGTCAGGGAGGTATGTATGGTCAGGGAGGTATGTAGTATGGTCAGGGAGGTATGTATGGTCAGGGAGGTATGTATGGTCAGGGAGGTATGTATGGTCAGGGAGGTATGTATGGTCAGGGAGGTATGTATGGTCAGGGAGGTATGTATGGTAAGGGAGGTATGTAGTATGGTCAGGGAGGTATGTATGGTCAGGGAGGTATGTAGTATGGTCAGGGAGGTATGTATGGTCAGGGAGGTATGTATGGTCAGGGAGGTATGTATGGTCAGGGGGGTATGTATGGTAAGGGAGGTATGTAGTATGGTCAGGGAGGTATGTATGGTCAAGGAGGTATGTATGGTAAGGGAGGTATGTAGTATGGTCAGTGAGGTATGTATGGTCAGGGAGTTATGGTTATGGGGAGGTAACATTCAGGAGGGATGTGGTTCAGAGGTTCTGGTCTGGGGTTTAAGGTCAGGATGCCTTGGTGTTCTTGTGGTCTGGTTAGGGTGCTGTGGTCTGGGGTTTAGGGTCAGGATGCCTTGGTGTTCTTGTGGTCTGGTTAGGGTGTTGTGGTCTGGGGTTTAGGGTCAGGATGCCTTGGTGTTCTTGTGGTCTGGTTAGGGTGTTGTGGTCTGGGGTTTAGGGTCAGGATGCCTTGGTGTTCTTGTGGTCTGGTTAGGGTGTTGTGGTCTGGGGTTTAGGGTCAGGATGCCTTGGTGTTCTTGTGGTCTGGTTAGGGTGTTGTGGTCTGGGGTTTAGGGTCAGGATGCCTTGGTGTTCTTGTGGTCTGGTTAGGGTGTTGTGGTCTGGTTAGGGTGTTGTGGTCTGGTTAGGGTGTTGTGGTCTGGTTAGGGTGTTGTGGTCTGGTTAGGGTGTTGTGGTCTGGTTAGGGTGTTGTGGTCAAGGAGTTTGTGTAATGGGGTTACTACAACTTGGTTTAAAGTTAGAGTATTTAGAGCATGATTAAATGAGGTTAGGGTTAGTAAATAAACAGTAAATCAACTACTTTCTAGATATCCATAATGTTATGTACATTTGTTGGTGAACTCTCTCTTTACTGCATAGCTACAGTGGGCGATTATTCAAATGTCAATGATACAATTTCCATCATAGCGTGATTTAATGAATCTATTCACTGTTCCCATGTTTTATACAATCATTTCGACATCGAATTCTATGTCTAATGTATTCATATGTTCCTCTATGTAAAGTGGAAGTAGTAATGTATGTTGATGTGTAGTTATACTGCAGTAGGATTCTAACGTTAGTGTAACAGTGCCTGTTCGCTACACTGCACTGCTGTTACCAGGGAGGGGGCTTCCAAAGCTGTTTCTTAGCAACCTTCAAATATGTCCTAGCCTCTCCTGATTTCACTAATGAGTTCATGCTCATTCAGGAGAGTGTCAAATACTGCATGAACATGTATGAACAGTGAATCACCGCCAATACAGACGGTTTTACTAAAGCTGGGTTGTTATCTCTAGCACAGTGCTTTAACACTACCATACATTCTGGAGACACAGTTGTGTACAAAACAATAGAATAGTGGCTGATGATGATGTCATGGTGAAAGCTAGCCAATCATTTTTTGGGGGGGGTTTATCCTGCTCAGAAATTGGGTTGCGTAGTCAATGATGAAAACAGATGTACTGTAGAATTAGTGTTATTGACGTGTTCAAACAATAGACAGAACCAGATTCTGAATTGTTCCCAATATGTTTGCAAATGTATTGTTGTAGATTCAGTACATCTGTATTATTAGTAGATTCTTTTGAAATCCAAATTATAATATAAAAACTGTCATCTAACTTGTTTCTGTTAATGATTCTTACAACAGACTACTGTCCAAAACATCTCATACTGTATATTCCACTACATCTCTAGTATTCACTTGTTCTTATACCAAAGAAAGATTGTAACACCAAATACTCTAAAATATTAAAATATGTGTTACTATATGTACAATGTTTCAGGGAGATCCAGGCTGGTTTAGTCTGGAGGGGAATGACCCCTGAGTTGGTGGCCTCTAGTACATTCTAATGCTTTGATTCCATCCGAAATACGCAGCTAAATCATTTAATACTTTAACGACTTTACCTCCAAGATTGGTCAAATTAGTTGTGGTATGGAGTAGAAAGACATGACTTTCCAAATAAAATCACTGAAAATGTATGAATTCAGTGTATTGTTAGTTGTTTCTGAGATTGTTTATGCCTTTATGATCAGGACTATTTTCTACGTACGATAACCTTTTTTAACATTAAACCTGTCTTCTCTTGATGACAGTCATATTTACAGTTGTTTGTAATTTGGGTGAGCTATCCCTTTAACAGTTTGGCCTGTCAATCAATAATTCTGGGTGAGATTGTCAGGGGAGGTGGCAGGATGTTTGTGAGTCACAGAGTTGGTAGGGTTTCAGACCTGTCAATCAAATCACTGTGGGTGGGACATTGAGGGAAGGCGGTAGATTAGTAATCTAGTCAGAAAAGATAGTTTAGGCTAGTCTTTCGATTAATTTTATTGTGACAAAAACCTAAGAAAAAAGGTTGTGTTCCCTGTAGAGAAATAATATAGAATTGCAGGTAATTGGTTTAAAATGTTAAAAAAATTATATACAATGTCAGACATGCATGAATAGACCTACAGGTGTTTGTAGAATGAAGCAGGTGTTAAATATGGGCTTTGCTACACAGAAAGCAGCAGTTGATTAGGCTACTCCATTGTCGACACTAATCAAATCAATAGGCCTGTATTAATATATTTCATAATACCATACCATGTGTCGTAAAATATGCTGTTATAGCTTTCAATCTGTTTTCTTTTATCATCTTTTGGACCAGAATGAGGCTCTCTCTCCACTACCTATTGTTCCTGCAGTGAGGAGTCAACATCTTTGTCTAATGTTTTCATCATTTATCTGCAGATAATCAAAAAGCACTAGTAGCCTACCAGTAAGCAAATGAGGGAGCAAAATGAACAGCTCTCTCACCGATGCGATTTGGTTCCGTTCACTTAAAAGTGCTCCCGATGCTCCTGAGTGGTGCAGCGGTCTAAGACACTGCATCTCAGTGCAAGAGGCATCACTGCAGTCCCTGGGTCAAATCCAGGCTGCATCACATCCGGCCGTGGTTGGGAGTCCCACAGGGCGGCCCAGCGTCGTTCGGGGTAGGCCGTCATTGTAAGTAAGAATTTGTTCTTAACTGGCTTGCCAGAAATAATGTAAATTTAAAATAAATCTACTTTATATTCATCACCTCCAGCACCACCCCAACATCAACATATGTGAAAATGGCGCGTTTCTGTTTTGTAGTAAAACATATAGAGGAAGATAAGTGTTTCCAATGACATCATCAACCAATTAGAAGGCAATGCCTACTAATAATTGGTTAAAATCACACGATGCACACCGATGATGTCATCATTGGAAAAACGTATCATTCTCTTTCTTCTTTACTACAAAACATAGCTGTTAGTCCGTGAACAACTCATCACTAGGCTACACTGATAAGTCACTTTATCGCTCTCTGGCAAGTCTCGACATGGGCTTCGAAACCTAGGAAAATACAAACAAGATCGTTGGTTTACTTGTCCTGGTGTGATACCATGGACATGTCACTACGTTGTATGATTTAAGCAAAAGGATATAGGAGATTGACTTTATACAGTCAGTTTGACACCTTTAATAATAAACTAGTCAACACTTGTTCTTTCTGTCGTCAATCAAACCACAGTAATAGCCTATGCGCCCCGACTCCGTGGCTGTGTAGGCCTGTGAAACAAGCAAAAGAAAATAAATTCATGCGCCACAAAACAATAATTAAGTGGATTTCATTTCAATTCATTGTTACCACTGTACATTCACTCACAGGAGGCCATGTTCCTGCTCCCCCTTGACTGCAACCAACCACAGCACACATAAATAGAACAGGTACTGAGAGGCGGGACCGACAGCAGACTGACAAACCAGCAGTGTGTCGCTGTCATCTCTCGCTTTGTAACCAAGCATAAAAAGAACCAAAGCGGAGTCCTTACATCTGTTTTTCAGGAGAAACGGAAGTTAGAGTATTTTCAACCTATCCCCGAAAACCGGAAAGCATCCGCTTCCTGCTGACACGGTGGAGAGTGCTGGCTTTGTGACTGACAGGTGCCTGTCCTGTCAATAGATCACTAGAAGATGCATATAGTTCATTCTAGTGGGAGAAGACTATACAGACTTTTCTGACAAGTGAATTAAAACATTTTGATGTAAAGAAGCCTAGTTAATAATTAACAGTCTATTGGCGCATCCCCATCAAAATCTGTCAATTTGAGCTAGAGAGATCAGTTTTTGCATGGGCTGCGTCTCAATCCCACCGCGTCCTCCTATGTCAGTGTTCTGCGGTGGAAGGTGGCCGAGCTATGGCGGTGTTTGGCAGACCATGAGACATCCCGCAAAATCAGTCTTCTCACAAGAAATGTTGGTAGCGTGCGAACGGGTTGGCCTACAAACTAATATGACCCCCAGTGTCCCGGGACTAGTCTGAAGGTAACCCATACAAACTAATATGACCCCCAGTGTCCCGGGACTAGTCTGAAGGTAACCCATACAAACTAATATGACCCCCATAAGTGTCCCGGGACTAGTCTGAAGGTAACCCATACAAACTAATATGACCCCCAGTGTCCCGGGACTAGTCTGAAGGTAACCCATACAAACTAATATGACCCCCATAAGTGTCCCGGGACTAGTCTGAAGGTAACCCATACAAACTAATAAGTGTCCCGGGACTAGTCTGAAGGTAACCCATACAAACTAATATGATCCCAGTGTCCCGGGACTAGTCTGAAGGTAACCCATACAAACTAATATGACCCCCAGTGTCCCGGGACTAGTCTGAAGGTAACCCATACAAACTAATATGACCCCCATAAGTGTCCCGGGACTAGTCTGAAGGTAACCCATACAAACTAATAAGTGTCCCGGGACTAGTCTGAAGGTAACCCATACAAACTAATATGATCCCAGTGTCCCGGGACTAGTCTGAAGGTAACCCATACAAACTAATATGACCCCCATAAGTGTCCCGGGACTAGTCTGAAGGTAACCCATACAAACTAATAAGTGTCCCGGGACTAGTCTGAAGGTAACCCATACAAACTAATATGACCCCCACAAGTGTCCCGGGACTAGTCTGTAGGTAACCCATACAAACTAATAAGTGTCCCGGGACTAGTCTGAAGGTAACCCATACAAACTAATATGACCCCCACAAGTGTCCCGGGACTAGTCTGAAGGTAACCCATACAAACTAATAAGTGTCCCGGGACTAGTCTGAAGGTAACCCATACAAACTAATATGACCCCCACAAGTGTCCCGGGACTAGTCTGTAGGTAACCCATACAAACTAATATGACCCCCACAAGTGTCCCGGGACTAGTCTGAAGGTAACCCATACAAACTAATATGACCCCCACAAGTGTCCCGGGACTAGTCTGAAGGTAACCCATACAAACTAATATGACCCCCACAAGTGTCCCGGGACTAGTCTGAAGGTAACCCATACAAACTAATATGACCCCCACAAGTGTCCCGGGACTAGTCTGAAGGTAACCCATACAAACTAATATGACCCCCAGTGTCCCGGGACTAGTCTGAAGGTAACCCATACAAACTAATATGACCCCCATAAGTGTCCCGGGACTAGTCTGAAGGTAACCCATACAAACTAATATGATCCCAGTGTCCCGGGACTAGTCTGAAGGTAACCCATACAAACTAATATGACCCCCATAAGTGTCCCGGGACTAGTCTGAAGGTAACCCATACAAACTAATAAGTGTCCCGGGACTAGTCTGAAGGTAACCCATACAAACTAATATGACCCCCACAAGTGTCCCGGGACTAGTCTGTAGGTAACCCATACAAACTAATAAGTGTCCCGGGACTAGTCTGAAGGTAACCCATACAAACTAATATGACCCCCACAAGTGTCCCGGGACTAGTCTGAAGGTAACCCATACAAACTAATAAGTGTCCCGGGACTAGTCTGAAGGTAACCCATACAAACTAATATGACCCCCACAAGTGTCCCGGGACTAGTCTGTAGGTAACCCATACAAACTAATATGACCCCCACAAGTGTCCCGGGACTAGTCTGAAGGTAACCCATACAAACTAATATGACCCCCACAAGTGTCCCGGGACTAGTCTGAAGGTAACCCATACAAACTAATATGACCCCCACAAGTGTCCCGGGACTAGTCTGAAGGTAACCCATACAAACTAATATGACCCCCACAAGTGTCCCGGGACTAGTCTGAAGGTAACCCATACAAACTAATATGACCCCCACAAGTGTCCCGGGACTAGTCTGAAGGTAACCCATACAAACTAATAGAATGAAAGAGGTAGTTTTGTGTCCAAAAAACAAAAATATTTCCTGAGCTTTCTTATATCTCCTAGATATAGGACAGACACTTCAAAACCTTATTCCCTATGAAAAAAATGTTTTATACCTAAAGGGGTCCTAAAATTCAGAATCAAATAGCTACTTTTAAAGGGAATTAATGAAGTGGAAAAGTAGCCGGCTGACAATGAGTATGTTATCAGCCAGCACTTATGGAAAACACTGTCATCTGAATAAAATACCTCCTTGACACTTTGTCTCTCTCTGTATAATAGTGTTCAGGGAGCCGTACACGGTGCGGGTGGCAGACCAGCGCTCCATGCGGGGCAACGTGGCCGTGTTCAAGTGCCTCATTCCCACCGCCGTGCAGGAGTACGTCAGCGTGGTGTCCTGGGAGAGAGACACCGTTTCCATCATCCCAGGTAGGACAACACGGGAAATAGATGGGATGGGCCAGGGGACGTGGAGGGGACAGGGGACAGGGAGGTGACATGGGACAGGGAGGGGACAGGGAAGGGACAGGGGACAGGGATGGGCCAGGGGACAGGGGACAGGGATGGGCCAGGGGACAGGGAGGGGACAGGGGAAAGGGAGGGGACAGGGAAGGGACAGGGGACAGGGATGGGCCAGGGGACAGGGAGGGACAGGGAGGGGACAGGGAAGGGCCAGGGGACAGGGAGGGGACAGGGAAGGGCCAGGGGACAGGGAAGGGCCGGGGGACAGGGAGGGGACAGGGAAGGGACAGGGATGGGCCAGGGGACAGGGAGGGGACAGGGAGGGGACAGGGAGGGGACAGGGAAGGGCCAGGGGACAGGGAGGGGACAGGGACCAGGGAGGGGACAGGGAGGGGACAGGGAAGGGCCAGGGGACAGGGAGGGGACAGGGAGGGGACAGGGAAGGGCCAGGGGACAGGGAGGGGACAGGGACCAGGGAGGGGACAGGGAGGGGACAGGGAAGGGCCAGGGGACAGGGAGGGGACAGGGAAGGGACAGGGGACAGGGAGGGGACAGGGAAGGGCCAGGGGACAGGGAGGGGACAGGGAGGGGACAGGGAGGGGACAGGGAAGGGCCAGGGGACAGGGAGGGGACAGGGACCAGGGAGGGGACAGGGAGGGGACAGGGAAGGGCCAGGGGACAGGGGACAGGGAGGGGACAGGGAAGGGCCAGGGGACAGGGAGGGGACAGGGAGGGCGGGTACGGGAGGACTGTGGTAAAAGAAGTTAAGTGTTATGTTATTATTTGTCTGTAATGAAGTCCCCTCTGTAAGGGTGTTTGTGTGTGAGTTTTTGAATAAATATGTCCAAATGTCTGCAATTTACAATGCATACATTGTGTGTGTGTGTGTGTGTGTGTATATGTCTTTGCACCTGACCTAACTCTAGCTCCTGTCTGCTGTCTGCCTGCTCACTGTTCTGGATCACTGACTCACCCCTACTCCAACTCTCTTCAGCCATCCCTCCATCTCGTTCACTTTTTCTCTCGTCATCTTTCTCGCTCTTCTATCTCGCCTCTCTTTCCTCCATCTCGTTCTCTCTCACGCTCCTTTGCTCTCTTCCTATATCTTCCCCCTCTTTCCCTCTCTTCACCTTCACCACTCCTCCCCAACCTTGTTTCTCTCCATCCATCTTTCTTTATCTATCCCACCATCTAAATTGATTGACTCCATTGATTGTTCTATTCTTGTTTTCTTGTTTCTGTATCGTTATCCTAATTTACATCCGTTGTGGATTTTTTTGACGTGCCAAAGAGCCTTTTACATTTTCCAACTTCTACCGTATGTTTCCCGTACTTTCCTTTCTGTTGGGTATATTTCTACGTTCTCCCAATATCCCTCCCTGTTCCTCTGCTCTGTCCTTGAAGACTAGTGCTACAATTAGACACTGGATGTCAATATCCCTACATTCATCTTCACT
>NC_056458.1:16490580-16550580 GCF_018296145.1 Oncorhynchus tshawytscha
AGAGAGGAGACAACAGAGAGGAGAGAACAGAGAGGGGAGAACAGAGAGGAGAGAACAGAGAGGAGAGAACAGAGAACAGAGAGGAGAGAACAGAGAGGAGAGAGGAGAGAGGAGAGAGGGAGAGAACAGAGAGGAGAGAACAGTGAGGGGAGAACAGAGAGGAGAGAACAGAGAGGGAGAGAACAGAGAGGAGAGAACAGAGAGGGAGAGAACAGAGAGGAGAGAACAGAGAGGGAGAGAACAGAGGAGAGAACAGAGAGGGGAGAACAGAGAGGAGAGAACAGAGAGGAGAGAACAGAGAGGGAGAGAACAGAGAGGGAGAGAACAGAGAGGAGAGAACAGAGAGGGAGAGAACAGAGAGGAGAGAACAGAGGAGGAGAGAACAGAGAGGGAGAGAACAGAGAGGAGAGAACAGAGAGGAGAGAGGAGAGAACAGAGAGGAGAGAGGAGAGAACAGAGAGGAGAGAACAGAGACAGAGAGGAGAGAACAGAGAGGAGACAACAGAGAGGAGACAACAGAGAGGAGAGAACAGAGAGGGGAGAACAGAGAGGAGAGAACAGAGAGGAGAGAACAGAGAACAGAGAGGAGAGAACAGAGAGGAGAGAACAGAGAGGAGAGAACAGAGAGGAGAGAGGAGAGAACAGAGAGGAGAGAACAGAGAGGAGAGAACAGAGAGGAGAGAACAGAGAGGAGACAACAGAGAGGAGAGAACGGTGAGGAGAGAGGAGAGAACAGAGAGGAGAGAACAGAGAGGAGAGAGGAGAGAACAGAGAGGAGAGAGGAGACAACAGAGAGGAGAGAGGAGAGAACAGAGAGGAGACAACAGAGAGGAGAGAGGAGAGAACAGAGATGAGAGAACAGAGAGGAGACAACAGAGAGGAGAGAGGAGACAACAGAGAGGAGACAACAGAGAGGAGAGAAAGAGAAAAAAGGAGGGTAGTGGGGCAAGAACAGCCTTAGGCCCTGGCAGATGGCCTTCTATATGCACACACACACACACACACACACGCACCCACACAAACAAACACAAACACATAGGCCGTGTAAAAAATGAATGAGGGGTGTATGTGTGAGATACATTATGCTCTGTCATTGGTGAGGAAGCTTTGACAGACTACCTGGTATTTTACAATATTTTAATTATCAGCATGGTTTTACACTATCTATTTCTATGAACTGTAATGCGTTGCATATTACACAACATTTAAGTGTGATTCCATGTACAGTTTTCTATTGTGCAGTGAGTTTGTTGTTGTGTGTTGTTGTGTGTTGTTGTGTGTTGTTGTGTGTTGTTGTGTGTTGTTGTGTGTTGTTGTGTGCATTGCACTGTACTCTGGCTGCTACTGTGTGTAACTAGGGATATAAAGGTCAGCTGATGAGCACAGAGAGTGAGAATGGTGAACTGCTCACTGAACTCAGTCAGCAGCATTCCTCCACACAGCAACATCGTAGTTAATAACACCACACATCACAGTGAAATACCATTTTTTACAATGACTTTGGCACTAATTTCAGAGCCTTGGATATCACTGCACTCCAGGACAGCATTGTTTAAGGACCACCCCAATCAACAAAGGAGACAATGACCTGATCATAATAACAGCACAGCAATCTAGTATTCTCTCTGTGTGCAATATGACATAGCTCTGAAACACACCACATCTGCCATACAAATCCGGAATCTGGCTGGAGTGGCATGCAATCTTAGCAACGCAATCTCTCCCACTCAAACACACACGCAAATACACTTCCACCACAGACATATATAACTGCCACACATACACACAATTGAAATGATTGGGGAATAGTGAGAAACATGCATGATTAGCTTGGTTACATAAAGGCTCAGATGGGTCCGTAAACTCTGGACTTCCCATTGATTGACAGCCCTGCTCCTCGTTCAGCCAATCAGCTGTCCCCTCGTTCAGCCAATCAGCTCTCTGTTCACCTCTCGAATTCAGACCCTCTAACCTACCTGCTCTGTCCATACCATGACCTCCTCTCCTCTCTTTCTCCATCTCTTTCTCTCTGTCTATCCATCCTCTCTCTTTCTCTCCCACTCCTCTCTTCGATAGACAGGTCAGAGGACAGGAACCCAGATCTAAATACTGCTCAGATAGGCCTTAATGAAGACAGGGAAATTGAAATTGATTTTGTGTGCGTAAGCTCTCTGGCTATCTGGCTATCTGAGGACAGCCCAATAATTGGATGGTCATGGTAAGCAATGACAGGTGTCTCTCTCACAGGAGAGCGTGTGTGTTTTAGTGTGTGTTATTGTGTGTAATAGTGTGTGTGTGTGTGTGTGTGTGTGTGTTAGTTTGTGCTAGTGTGTGTGATGGACATAAATAAGATGTGTATTGGTCTATTTGCGGTTGTGTGTTTGAACTGATTGTAACTGAAGGACAACCAGGATGAATGCTGTGTTAGGAATTGAGTTGTCATTACAAAAATGATAACTCATTTGTTTTTTTCTATTTAATATCAGTGTTTCACATTCCAAAATCGACTTCCCTGAAGATATTTCAAACAGACTTTCTTCATAACATGGTTTAATGTTTATGGACATGGTGTGTGGATGGAGTCAATTACTGTCGTGTGCTAGGAGATATTTCCAAAGAGGTAGTCCTTAATCGATTTATTTGGCCTCAATAATGCCACATAAATGCCAAAATACCCTGCTCTCTCTCTCTTTCCCTCTCTCTCTTTCCCTCTCTCTCTTTCCCTCTCTCTCTTTCCCTCTCTCTCTTTCCCTCTCTCTCTTTCCCTCTCTCTCTTTCCCTCTCTCTCTTTCCCTCTCTCTTCCTCTCAGTTAATTTAACATGGGGTGGCCTGATTGCTTTTAGCATTAATATTCTAATAAGGCTTGTGTATAAATAATTAATGCAACCTAGCAACAAGCCTACCTCTCCCCTCCTCTCTTTCTTTTCTCTCTTTCTCTCTCTCTCTCTCTCTCTCTCTCACACACACACACACACACACACACACACACACACACACACACACACACACACACACACACGTTCTCTCTCACCTGTCACGTTTGTGCTCTCTTTCTCTTTTTCCCTCTCTCACTCTCTTTATTTCCCTTCCTTAGAGCAATTTAGTGGGATTTGAAGCATTGGGAATTAAAAGGGATTAGATGAGGGAGATCATGGAAAGGAGGGAAGAGGGAGGAACTGTGAGAGAGAGGTGAGGAACCAGACAAGAGGGGGAGGAACCAGGCAAGAGGGGGAGGAACTGTGTGAGAGAGGTGAGAGCCAGACAAGAGGAGCAGGAACCAGACAAGAGGGGGAGGAACCAGACAAGAGGGGGAGGAACCAGGAAAGAGGGGGAGGGACAAGGCAAGAGGGGAGGAACCAGGCAAGAGGGGGAGGAACCAGACAAGAGGGGGAGGAACTGTGAGAGAGAGCTGAGGAACCAGACAAGAGCGGGAGTAACCAGACAAGAGGGGGAGGACCCAGACAAGAGGGGGAGGAACCAGGCAAGAGAGAGGTGAGGAACTAGACAAGAGGGGGAGAAACCAGACAAGAGGGGGAGGAATAGTGAGAGAGGGGGAGGAACCAGGCAAAAGGGGGAGGAACCAGGCAAGAGGGGGAGGGGGAATAGTGAGAGAGGGGGAGGAACCAGACAAGAGGGGGAGGAACCAGACAAGAGGGGGAGAACCAGACAAGAGGGGGAGGAACAGTGAGAGAGAGGTGAGGAACCAGGCAAGAGGGGGGGGAATAGTGAGAGAGGGGGGAAGAACCTGACAAGAGGGGGAGGAACTGTGAGAGAGAGGTGAGGAACTAGACAAGAGGGGGAGAAACCAGACAAGAGGGAGGAATAGTGAGAGAGGGGGAGGAACCAGGCAAGAGGGGGAGGAACCAGGCAAGAGAGGGAGGAATAGTGAGAGAGAGGTGAGGAACCAGACAAGAGGGGGAGGAACCAGCCAAGAGGGGGAGGAACCAGACAAGAGGGGGAGGAAAAGTGAGAGAGAGGTCAGGAACCAGACAAGAGGGGGAGGAACCAGACAAGAGGGGGAGGAACAGTGAGAGAGAGGTCAGGAACCAGACAAGAGGGGAGGTGCCAGCCAAGAGGGGGAGGAACCAGACAAGAGGGGGAGGCACAGTGAGAGAGAGGTGAGGAACCAGGCAAGAGGGGGATAGTGAGAGAGGGGGGAGGAACCAGACAAGAGGGGAGGAACTGTGGGAGAGAGGAGAGGAACCAGACAAGAGGGGGAGGCACCAGACAAGAGGGGGAGGACCAGACAAGAGGGGGGAGGAACAGTGAGAGAGAGGTGAGGAATCAGGCAAGAGGGGGGAATAGTGAGAGAGGGGGAAGAACCTGACAAGAGGGGGAGGAACTGTGAGAGAGGTGAGAAACCAGGCAAGAGGGGTAGGAACTGTGAGAGAGGGGGAGGAACCAGAGAAGAGCGGGAGGTATAGTGAGAGAGAGGTGAGGAACCAGGCAAGAGAGGGAGGAATAGTGAGAGAGGTGAGGAACCAGACAAGAGGGGGAGGAACAGTGAGAGAGGTGAGGAACCAGGCAAGAGGGGTAGGAACTGTGAGAGAGGGGGAGGAACCAGAGAAGAGGGGAGGTATAGTGAGAGAGAGGTGAGGAACCAGGCAAGAGGGGGAGGAACAGTGAGAGAGAGGTCAGGAACCAGACAAGAGGGGGAGGTACCAGCCAAGAGGGGGAGGAACCAGACAAGAGGGGGAGGCACAGTGAGAGAGAGGTGAGGAACCAGGCAAGAGGGGGGAATAGTGAGAGAGGGGGAGGAACCAGACAAGAGGGGGAGGAACTGTGGAAGAGAGGTGAGGAACCAGACAAGAGGGGGAGGAACAGTGAGAGAGAGGTCAGGAACCAGACAAGAGGGGGAGGTACCAGCCAAGAGGGGGAGGAACCAGACAAGAGGGGAGGCACAGTGAGAGAGAGGTGAGGAACCAGGCAAGAGGGGGGAATAGTGAGAGGGGGAGGAACCAGACAAGAGGGGGAGGAACTGTGGAGAGAGGTGAGGAACCAGACAAGAGGGGGAGGCACCAGACAAGAGGGGGAGGACCAGACAAGAGGGGGAGGAACAGTGAGAGAGAGGTGAGGAACCACACAAGAGGGGGAGGACCAGGCAAGAGGGGGAGGAATAGTGAGAGAGAGGGGGAGGACCCACACAAGAGTGGGAGGAACCAGGCAAGAGGGGGAGGAATAGTGAGAGACAGGGGGAGGAACTGTGAGAGAGAGGGGGAGAAACCAGACAAGAGGGGGGAAACCAGCCAAGAGGGGGAGGAACAGTGAGAGAGAGGTGAGAAACCAGACAAGAGGGGGAGGAACAGTGAGAGAGAGGTGAGGAACCAGACAAGAGGGGGAGGAACAGTGAGAGAGAGGTGAGGAACCAGACAAGAGGGGGATGAACCAGGCAAGAGGGGGAGGAATAGTGAGAGAGAGGTGAGGAACCAGGCAAGAGGGGAGGTATAGTGAGAGAGAGCTGAGAAACCAGACAAGAGGGGGAGGAACCAGCCAAGAGGGAGAGGAATAGTGAGAGAGAGGAGGAGGAACCAGGCAAGAGGGGGAGGACCCAGGCAAGAGGGGGAGGAACTGTGAGAGAGGTGAGAAACCAGGCAAGAGGAGGAGGATCCAGACAAGAGGGGGATGAATAGTGAGAGAGAGGGGGAGGAACCAGACAAGAGGGGGAGGAACAGTGTGAGAGAGGTGAGGAACCAGACAAGAGGAGGAGGAACCAGGCAAGAGGGGGAGTAATAGTGAGAGAGAGGTGAGAAACCAGACAAGAGGGGGAGGTACCAGCCAAGAGGGGGAGGAACCAGACAAGAGGGGGAGGCACAGTGAGAGAGAGGTGAGGAACCAGGCAAGAGGGGGGGGGGATAGTGAGAGAGGGGGAGGAACCAGACAAGAGGGGGAGGAACTGTGGGAGAGAGGAGAGGAACCAGACAAGAGGGGGAGGAACAGTGAGAGAGAGGTGAGGAACCAGGCAAGAGGGGGGAATAGTGAGAGAGGGGGAAGAACCTGACAAGAGGGGGAGGAACTGTGAGAGAGGTGAGAAACCAGGCAAGAGGGGTAGGAACTGTGAGAGAGGGGGAGGAACCAGACAAGAGGGGGAGGTATAGTGAGAGAGAGGTGAGGAACAAGGCAAGAGAGGGAGGAATAGTGAGAGAGGTGAGGAACCAGACCAGAGGGGTAGGAACCAGGCAAGAGGGGAGGATCAGTGAGAGAGGTGAGAAACCAGGCAAGAGGGGTAGGAACTGTGAGAGAGGGGGAGGAACCAGAGAAGAGGGGGAGGTATAGTGAGAGAGAGGTGAGGAACCAGGCAAGAGAGGGAGGAATAGTGAGAGAGAGGTGAGGAACCAGACAAGAGGGGGAGGAACCAGCCAAGAGGGGGAGGATCCAGACAAGAGGGGGAGGAAAAGTGAGAGAGAGGTCAGGAACCAGACAAGAGGGGGAGGACCCAGACAAGAGGGGGAGGAACAGTGAGAGAGAGGTCAGGAACCAGACAAGAGGGGAGGTACCAGCCAAGAGGGGGAGGAACCAGACAAGAGGGGGAGGCACAGTGAGAGAGAGGAGAGGCACCAGGCAAGAGGGGGGGGATAGTGAGAGAGGGGGGAACCAGACAAGAGGGGGGGGAATAGTGAGAGAGGGGGGAGGAACTGTGGGAGAGAGGAGAGGAACCAGACAAGAGGGGGAGGCACCAGACAAGAGGGGGAGGACCAGACAAGAGGGGGAGGAACAGTGAGCGAGAGGTGAGGAACCAGGCAAGAGGGGGAATAGTGAGAGAGGGGGGAAGAACCTGACAAGAGGGGGAGGAACTGTGAGAGAGAGGTGAGGAACCAGAGAAGAGGGGGAGGTATAGTGAGAGAGAGGTGAGGAACCAGGCAAGAGGGGGAGGTACCAGCCAAGAGGGTGAGGAACCAGACAAGAGGGGGAATAGTGAGAGAGGGGGAGGCACCAGACAAGAGGGGGAGGAACTGTGGGAGAGAGGTGAGGAACCAGACAAGAGGGGGAGGACCCAGACAAGAGGGGGAGGAACAGTGAGAGAGAGGTCAGGAACCAGACAAGAGGGGGAGGTACCAGCCAAGAGGGGGAGGAACCAGACAAGAGGGGGAGGAACCAGGCAAGAGAGGGAGGAATAGTGAGAGAGAGGTGAGGAACCAGACAAGAGGGGGAGGAACCAGCCAAGAGGGGGAGGAACCAGACAAGAGGGGGAGGAAAAGTGAGAGAGAGGTCAGGAACCAGACAAGAGGGGGAGGAACCAGACAAGAGGGGGAGGAACCAGGCAAGAGGGGTAGGAATAGTGAGAGAGAGGTGAGGAACCAGGCAAGAGGGGGAGGAATAGTGAGAGAGCGTGGGAGGAACCAGACAAGAGGAGGGGGAACCAGGCAAGAGTGGGAGGAACTAGACAAGAGGGGGAGGATCTGTGAGAGAGGTGAGAAACCAGGCAAGAGGGGGAGGCACCAGACAAGAGGAGGAGGAACCAGACAAGAGGGGGAGGAACCAGACAAGAGGGGGGGAGGGACCAGGCAAGAGGGGGAGGAACCAGACAAGAGGGGGAGACCCCAGACAAGAGGGGAAGGAACCAGGTAAGAGGGGGATGGACTGTGAGAGAGAGGTGAGGAACCAGACAAGAGGGTGAGGAACCAGACAGGAAAGGGAGGAACCAGACAAGAGGGGGAGGAACCAGACAAGAGGGGGAGGAACCATACAAGAGGGGGAGGACCAGGCAAGAGGGGGAGGAATAGTGAGAGAGGTGAGAAACCAGGCAAGAGGGGTAGGAATAGTGTGAGAGAGGGGAGGAACCAGGCAAGAGGGGAGGAATTGTGAGAGAGAGGGGAGGAACCAGGCAAGAGGGGGAGGAATAGTGAGAGAGAGGCGAGGAACCAGGCAAGAGGGGGAGGCACCAGACAAGAGGGGGAGGAATAGTGTGAGAGAGGTGAGAAACCAGGCAAGAGGGGGAGGAACCAGACAAGAGGGGGAGGAACAGTGAGAGAGAGGTCAGGAAACCAGACAAGAGGGGGAGGTAGCAGCCAAGAGGGGGAGGAACCAGACAAGAGGGGGAGGAACCAGGCAAGAGAGGGAGGAATAGTGAGAGAGAGGTGAGGAACCAGACAAGAGGGGGAGGAACCAGCCAAGAGGGGGAGGAACCAGACAAGAGGGGGAGGAAAAGTGAGAGAGAGGTCAGGAACCAGACAAGAGGGGGAGGAACCAGACAAGAGGGGAGGAACCAGGCAAGAGGGGTAGGAATAGTGAGAGAGAGGTGAGGAACCAGGCAAGAGGGGGAGGAATAGTGAGAGAGCGTGGAGGAACCAGACAAGAGGAGGAGGAACCAGG
Source organism: Oncorhynchus tshawytscha (assembly GCF_018296145.1). NCBI lineage: Eukaryota > Metazoa > Chordata > Actinopteri > Salmoniformes > Salmonidae > Oncorhynchus > Oncorhynchus tshawytscha. The sequence goes on from NC_056458.1 coordinate 16,498,892, forward strand.
CAAGAGTGGGAGGAACCAGACAAGAGGGGAGGATCTGTGAGAGAGGTGAGAAACCAGGCAAGAGGGGGAGGAACCAGACAAGAGGAGGAGGAACCAGACAAGAGGGGGAGGAACCAGACGAGAGGGGGAGGGACCAGGCAAGAGGGGGAGGAACCAGACAAGAGGGGGAGGCCCCAGACAAGAGGGGAAGGAACCAGGTAAGAGGGGGATGGACTGTGAGAGAGAGGTGAGGAACCAGACAAGAGGGTGAGGAACCAGACAGGAAAGGGAGGAACCAGACAAGAGGGGGAGGAACCAGACAAGAGGGGGAGGAACCATACAAGAGGGGGAGGACCAGGCAAGAGGGGGAGGAATAGTGTGAGAGAGGTGAGAAACCAGGCAAGAGGGGTAGGAATAGTGTGAGAGAGGGGAGGAACCAGGCAAGAGGGGGAGGAATTGTGAGAGAGAGGGAGGAACCAGGCAAGAGGGGGAGGAATAGTGAGAGAGAGGCGAGGAACCAGGCAAGAGGGGGAGGCACCAGACAAGAGGGGAGGAATAGTGTGAGAGAGGTGAGAAACCAGGCAAGAGGGGGAGGAACCAGACAAGAGGGGGAGGAACAGTGAGAGAGAGGTCAGGAACCAGACAAGAGGGGGAGGTACCAGCCAAGAGGGGGAGGAACCAGACAAGAGGGGGAGGAACCAGGCAAGAGAGGGAGGAATAGTGAGAGAGAGGTGAGGAACCAGACAAGAGGGGGAGGAACCAGCCAAGAGGGGGAGGAACCAGACAAGAGGGGGAGGAAAAGTGAGAGAGAGGTCAGGAACCAGACAAGAGGGGGAGGAACCAGACAAGAGGGGGAGGAACCAGGCAAGAGGGGTAGGAATAGTGAGAGAGAGGTGAGGAACCAGGCAAGAGGGGGAGGAATAGTGAGAGAGTGTGGAGGAACCAGACAAGAGGAGGAGGAAACCAGGCAAGAGTGGGAGGAACCAGGCAAGAGGGGGAGGATCTGTGAGAGAGGTGAGAAACCAGGCAAGAGGGGGAGGAACCAGACAAGAGGGGGAGGACCAGACGAGAGGGGGAGGGACCAGGCAAGAGGGGGAGGAACCAGACAAGAGGGGGAGGAACCAGGCAAGAGGGGGAGGAACAGTGAGAGAGGTGAGAAACCAGGCAAGAGGGGTAGGAATAGTGAGAGAGCGTGGGAGGAACCAGACAAGAGGAGGAGGAACCAGGCAAGAGTGGGAGGAACCAGGCAAGAGGGGGAGGATCTGTGAGAGAGGTGAGAAACCAGGCAAGAGGGGGAGGAACCAGACAAGAGGAGGAGGAACCAGACAAGAGGGGGAGGAACCAGACGAGAGGGGGAGGGACCAGGCAAGAGGGGGAGGAACCAGACAAGAGGGGGAGGAACCAGGCAAGAGGGGGAGGAACAGTGAGAGAGGTGAGAAACCAGGCAAGAGGGGTAGGAACTGTGAGAGAGGGGGGAGGAACCAGAGAAGAGGGGGAGGTATAGTGAGAGAGAGGTGAGGAACCAGGCAAGAGAGGGAGGAATAGTGAGAGAGAGGTGAGGAACCAGACAAGAGGGGGAGGAACCAGCCAAGACGGGGAGGATCCAGACAAGAGGGGGAGGAAAAGTGAGAGAGAGGTCAGGAACCAGACAAGAGGGGGAGGATCCAGACAAGAGGGGGAGGAACAGTGAGAGAGAGGTCAGGAACCAGACAAGAGGGGGAGGTACCAGCCAAGAGGGGGAGGAACCAGACAAGAGGGGAGGCACAGTGAGAGAGAGGAGAGGAACCAGGCAAGAGGGGGAGGGGAATAGTGAGAGAGGGGGAACCAGACAAGAGGGGGAGGAACTGTGGGAGAGAGGAGAGGAACCAGACAAGAGGGGGAGGCACCAGACAAGAGGGGGAGGACCAGACAAGAGGGGGAGGAACAGTGAGCGAGAGGTGAGGAACCAGGCAAGAGGGGGGGGGAATAGTGAGAGAGGGGGGGGAAGAACCTGACAAGAGGGGGAGGAACTGTGAGAGAGAGGTGAGGAACCAGAGAAGAGAGGGAGGTATAGTGAGAGAGAGGTGAGGAACCAGGCAAGAGGGGGAGGTACCAGCCAAGAGGGGGAGGAACCAGACAAGAGGGGGGAATAGTGAGAGAGGGGGAGGAACCAGACAAGAGGGGGAGGAACTGTGGGAGAGAGGTGAGGAACCAGACAAGAGGGGGAGGAACCAGACAAGAGGGGGAGGAACAGTGAGAGAGAGGTCAGGAACCAGACAAGAGGGGGAGGTACCAGCCAAGAGGGGGAGGAACCAGACAAGAGGGGAGGAACCAGGCAAGAGAGGGAGGAATAGTGAGAGAGAGGTGAGTAACCAGACAAGAGGGGGAGGAACCAGCCAAGAGGGGGAAAACCAGACAAGAGGGGGAGGAAAAGTGAGAGAGAGGTCAGGAACCAGACAAGAGGGGGAGGAACCAGACAAGAGGGGGAGGAACCAGGCAAGAGGGGTAGGAATAGTGAGAGAGAGGTGAGGAACCAGGCAAGAGGGGGAGGAATAGTGAGAGAGCGTGGGAGGAACCAGACAAGAGGAGGAGGAACCAGGCAAGTGTGGGAGGAACCAGGCAAGAGGGGGGGAGGATCTGTGAGAGAGGTGAGAAACCAGGCAAGAGGGGGAGGAACCAGACAAGAGGAGGAGGAACCAGACAAGAGGGGGAGGAACCAGACGAGAGGGGGAGGGACCAGGCAAGAGGGGGAGGAACCAGACAAGAGTGGGAGGCCCCAGACAAGAGGGGAAGGAACCAGGTAAGAGGGGGATGGACTGTGAGAGAGAGGTGAGGAACCAGACAAGAGGGTGAGGAACCAGACAGGAAAGGGAGGAACCAGACAAGAGGGGGAGGAACCAGACAAGAGGGGGAGGAACCATACAAGAGGGGGAGGACCAGGCAAGAGGGGGAGGAATAGTGTGAGAGAGGTGAGAAACCAGGCAAGAGGGGTAGGAATAGTGTGAGAGAGGGGAGGAACCAGGCAAGAGGGGGAGGAATTGTGAGAGAGAGGGGAGGAACCAGGCAAGAGGGGGAGGAATAGTGAGAGAGAGGTGAGGAACCAGGCAAGAGGGGGAGGCACCAGACAAGAGGGGGAGGAATAGTGTGAGAGGTGAGAAACCAGGCAAGAGGGGGAGGAACCAGACAAGAGGGGGAGGACCAGTGAGAGAGAGGTCAGGAACCAGACAAGAGAGGGAGGAATAGTGAGAGAGAGGTGAGGAACCAGACAAGAGGGGGAGGAACCAGCCAAGAGGGGGAGGAACCAGACAAGAGGGGGAGGAAAAGTGAGAGAGAGGTCAGGAACCAGACAAGAGGGGGAGGAACCAGACAAGAGGGGGAGGAACCAGGCAAGAGGGGTAGGAATAGTGAGAGAGAGGTGAGGAACCAGGCAAGAGGGGGAGGAATAGTGAGAGAGCGTGGAGGAACCAGACAAGAGGAGGAGGAACCAGGCAAGAGTGGGAGGAACCAGGCAAGAGGGGGAGGATCTGTGAGAGAGGTGAGAAACCAGGCAAGAGGGGGAGGGAACCAGACAAGAGGAGGAGGAACCAGACAAGAGGGGGAGGAACCAGACGAGAGGGGGAGGGCCAGGCAAGAGGGGGAGGAACCAGGCAAGAGGGGGAGGTACCAGCCAAGAGGGGGAGGAACCAGACAAGAGGGGGAGGCACAGTGAGAGAGAGGTGAGGAACCAGGCAAGAGGGGGGGATAGTGAGAGAGGGGGAGGAACCAGACAAGAGGGGGAGGAACTGTGGGAGAGAGGAGAGGAACCAGACAAGAGGGGGAGGACCAGACAAGAGGGGGAGGAACAGTGAGAGAGAGGTGAGGAACCAGGCAAGAGGGGGGAATAGTGAGAGAGGGGGGGAAGAACCTGACAAGAGGGGGAGGAACTGTGAGAGAGGTGAGAAACCAGGCAAGAGGGGTAGGAACTGTGAGAGAGGGGGAGGAACCAGACAAGAGGGGGAGGTATAGTGAGAGAGAGGTGAGGAACCAGGCAAGAGAGGGAGGAATAGTGAGAGAGGTGAGGAACCAGACAAGAGGGGGAGGGACCAGGCAAGAGGGGGAGGAACAGTGAGAGAGGTGAGAAACCAGGCAAGAGTGGTAGGAACTGTGAGAGAGGGGGGAGGAACCAGAGAAGAGGGGGAGGTATAGTGAGAGAGAGGTGAGGAACCAGGCAAGAGAGGGAGGAATAGTGAGAGAGAGGTGAGGAACCAGACAAGAGGGGGAGGAACCAGCCAAGAGGGGGAGGATCCAGACAAGAGGGGGAGGAAAAGTGAGAGAGAGGTCAGGAACCAGACAAGAGGGGGAGGAACCAGACAAGAGGGGGAGGAACAGTGAGAGAGAGGTCAGGAACCAGACAAGAGGGGAGGTACCAGCCAAGAGGGGGAGGAACCAGACAAGAGGGGGAGGAACCAGGCAAGAGAGGGAGGAATAGTGAGAGAGAGGTGAGTAACCAGACAAGAGGGGGAGGAACCAGCCAAGAGGGGGAGGAACCAGACAAGAGGGGGAGGAAAAAGGAGAGAGAGGTCAGGAACCAGACAAGAGGGGGAGGAACCAGACAAGAGGGGGAGGAACCAGGCAAGAGGGGTAGGAATAGTGAGAGAGAGGTGAGGAACCAGGCAAGAGGGGGAGGAATAGTGAGAGAGCGTGGGAGGAACCAGACAAGAGGAGGAGGAACCAGGCAAGAGTGGGAGGAACCAGGCAAGAGGGGGAGGATCTGTGAGAGAGGTGAGAAACCAGGCAAGAGGGGGAGGAACCAGACAAGAGGAGGAGGAACCAGACAAGAGGGGGAGGAACCAGACGAGAGGGGGAGGGACCAGGCAAGAGGGGGAGGAACCAGACAAGAGTGGGAGGCCCCAGACAAGAGGGGAAGGAACCAGGTAAGAGGGGGATGGACTGTGAGAGAGAGGTGAGGAACCAGACAAGAGGGTGAGGAACCAGACAGGAAAGGGAGGAACCAGACAAGAGGGGGAGGAACCAGACAAGAGGGGGAGGAACCATACAAGAGGGGGAGGACCAGGCAAGAGGGGGAGGAATAGTGTGAGAGAGGTGAGAAACCAGGCAAGAGGGGGAGGAACCAGACAAGAGGGGGAGGACCAGTGAGAGAGAGGTCAGGAACCAGACAAGAGAGGGAGGAATAGTGAGAGAGAGGTGAGGAACCAGACAAGAGGGGGAGGAACCAGCCAAGAGGGGGAGGAACCAGACAAGAGGGGGAGGAAAAGTGAGAGAGAGGTCAGGAACCAGACAAGAGGGGGAGGAACCAGACAAGAGGGGGAGGAACCAGGCAAGAGGGGTAGGAATAGTGAGAGAGAGGTGAGGAACCAGGCAAGAGGGGGAGGAATAGTGAGAGAGCGTGGGAGGAACCAGACAAGAGGAGGAGGAACCAGGCAAGAGTGGGAGGAACCAGGCAAGAGGGGGAGGATCTGTGAGAGAGGTGAGAAACCAGGCAAGAGGGGGAGGAACCAGACAAGAGGAGGAGGAACCAGACAAGAGGGGGAGGAACCAGACGAGAGGGGGAGGGCCAGGCAAGAGGGGGAGGAACCAGGCAAGAGGGGGAGGTACCAGCCAAGAGGGGGAGGAACCAGACAAGAGGGGGAGGCACAGTGAGAGAGAGGTGAGGAACCAGGCAAGAGGGGGGATAGTGAGAGAGGGGGGGAGGAACCAGACAAGAGGGGGAGGAACTGTGGGAGAGAGGAGAGGAACCAGACAAGAGGGGGAGGACCAGACAAGAGGGGGAGGAACAGTGAGAGAGAGGTGAGGAACCAGGCAAGAGGGGGGAATAGTGAGAGAGGGGGGAAGAACCTGACAAGAGGGGGAGGAACTGTGAGAGAGGTGAGAAACCAGGCAAGAGGGGTAGGAACTGTGAGAGAGGGGGAGGAACCAGACAAGAGGGGGAGGTATAGTGAGAGAGAGGTGAGGAACCAGGCAAGAGAGGGAGGAATAGTGAGAGAGGTGAGGAACCAGACAAGAGGGGAGGGACCAGGCAAGAGGGGGAGGAACAGTGAGAGAGGTGAGAAACCAGGCAAGAGTGGTAGGAACTGTGAGAGAGGGGGAGGAACCAGACAAGAGGGTGAGGAACCAGACAGGAAAGGAGGAACCAGACAAGAGGGGGAGGAACCAGACAAGAGGGGGAGGAACCATACAAGAGGGGGAGGACCAGGCAAGAGGGGGAGGAATAGTGTGAGAGAGGTGAGAAACCAGGCAAGAGGGGTAGGAATAGTGTGAGAGAGGGGAGGAACCAGGCAAGAGGGGGAGGAATTGTGAGAGAGAGGGGAGGAACCAGGCAAGAGGGGGAGGAATAGTGAGAGAGAGGTGAGGAACCAGGCAAGAGGGGGAGGCACCAGACAAGAGGGGGAGGAATAGTGTGAGAGAGGTGAGAAACCAGGCAAGAGGGGGAGGAACCAGACAAGAGGGGGAGGACCAGTGAGAGAGAGGTCAGGAACCAGACAAGAGAGGGAGGAATAGTGAGAGAGAGGTGAGGAACCAGACAAGAGGGGGAGGAACCAGCCAAGAGGGGGAGGAACCAGACAAGAGGGGGAGGAAAAGTGAGAGAGAGGTCAGGAACCAGACAAGAGGGGGAGGAACCAGACAAGAGGGGGAGGAACCAGGCAAGAGGGGTAGGAATAGTGAGAGAGAGGTGAGGAACCAGGCAAGAGGGGAGGAATAGTGAGAGAGCGTGGGAGGAACCAGACAAGAGGAGGAGGAACCAGGCAAGAGTGGGAGGAACCAGGCAAGAGGGGGAGGATCTGTGAGAGAGGTGAGAAACCAGGCAAGAGGGGGAGGAACCAGACAAGAGGAGGAGGAACCAGACAAGAGGGGGAGGAACCAGACGAGAGGGGGAGGGCCAGGCAAGAGGGGGAGGAACCAGGCAAGAGGGGGAGGTACCAGCCAAGAGGGGGAGGAACCAGACAAGAGGGGGAGGCACAGTGAGAGAGAGGTGAGGAACCAGGCAAGAGGGGGGGATAGTGAGAGGGGGGAGGAACCAGACAAGAGGGGGAGGAACTGTGGGAGAGAGGAGAGGAACCAGACAAGAGGGGGAGGACCAGACAAGAGGGGGAGGAACAGTGAGAGAGAGGTGAGGAACCAGGCAAGAGGGGGGAATAGTGAGAGAGGGGGAAGAACCTGACAAGAGGGGGAGGAACTGTGAGAGAGGTGAGAAACCAGGCAAGAGGGGTAGGAACTGTGAGAGAGGGGGGAGGAACCAGACAAGAGGGGGAGGTATAGTGAGAGAGAGGTGAGGAACCAGGCAAGAGAGGGAGGAATAGTGAGAGAGGTGAGGAACCAGACAAGAGGGGGAGGGACCAGGCAAGAGGGGGAGGAACAGTGAGAGAGGTGAGAAACCAGGCAAGAGTGGTAGGAACTGTGAGAGAGGGGGAGGAACCAGAGAAGAGGGGGAGGTATAGTGAGAGAGAGGTGAGGAACCAGGCAAGAGAGGGAGGAATAGTGAGAGAGAGGTGAGGAACCAGACAAGAGGGGGAGGAACCAGCCAAGAGGGGGAGGATCCAGACAAGAGGGGGAGGAAAAGTGAGAGAGAGGTCAGGAACCAGACAAGAGGGGGAGGAACCAGACAAGAGGGGGAGGAACAGTGAGAGAGAGGTCAGGAACCAGACAAGAGGGGGAGGTACCAGCCAAGAGGGGGAGGAACCAGACAAGAGGGGGAGGAACCAGGCAAGAGAGGGAGGAATAGTGAGAGAGAGGTGAGTAACCAGACAAGAGGGGGAGGAACCAGCCAAGAGGGGGAGGAACCAGACAAGAGGGGGAGGAAAAGTGAGAGAGAGGTCAGGAACCAGACAAGAGGGGAGGAACCAGACAAGAGGGGGAGGAACCAGGCAAGAGGGGTAGGAATAGTGAGAGAGAGGTGAGGAACCAGGCAAGAGGGGGAGGAATAGTGAGAGAGCGTGGGAGGAACCAGACAAGAGGAGGAGGAACCAGGCAAGAGTGGAGGAACCAGGCAAGAGGGGGAGGATCTGTGAGAGAGGTGAGAAACCAGGCAAGAGGGGGAGGAACCAGACAAGAGGAGGAGGAACCAGACAAGAGGGGGAGGAACCAGACGAGAGGGGGAGGGACCAGGCAAGAGGGGGAGGAACCAGACAAGAGTGGGAGGCCCCAGACAAGAGGGGAAGGAACCAGGTAAGAGGGGGATGGACTGTGAGAGAGAGGTGAGGAACCAGACAAGAGGGTGAGGAACCAGACAGGAAAGGGAGGAACCAGACAAGAGGGGGAGGAAACCAGACAAGAGGGGGAGGAACCATACAAGAGGGGGAGGACCAGGCAAGAGGGGGAGGAATAGTGTGAGAGAGGTGAGAAACCAGGCAAGAGGGGGAGGAACCAGACAAGAGGGGGAGGACCAGTGAGAGAGAGGTCAGGAACCAGACAAGAGAGGGAGGAATAGTGAGAGAGAGGTGAGGAACCAGACAAGAGGGGGAGGAACCAGCCAAGAGGGGGAGGAACCAGACAAGAGGGGGAGGAAAAGTGAGAGAGAGGTCAGGAACCAGACAAGAGGGGGAGGAACCAGACAAGAGGGGGAGGAACCAGGCAAGAGGGGTAGGAATAGTGAGAGAGAGGTGAGGAACCAGGCAAGAGGGGGAGGAATAGTGAGAGAGCGTGGAGGAACCAGACAAGAGGAGGAGGAACCAGGCAAGAGTGGGAGGAACCAGGCAAGAGGGGGAGGATCTGTGAGAGAGGTGAGAAACCAGGCAAGAGGGGGAGGAACCAGACAAGAGGAGGAGGAACCAGACAAGAGGGGGAGGAACCAGACGAGAGGGGGGGAGGGCCAGGCAAGAGGGGGAGGAACCAGGCAAGAGGGGGAGGTACCAGCCAAGAGGGGGAGGAACCAGACAAGAGGGGGAGGCACAGTGAGAGAGAGGTGAGGAACCAGGCAAGAGGGGGGGGATAGTGAGAGAGGGGGGGGACCAGACAAGAGGGGGAGGAACTGTGGGAGAGAGGAGAGGAACCAGACAAGAGGGGGAGGACCAGACAAGAGGGGGAGGAACAGTGAGAGAGAGGTGAGGAACCAGGCAAGAGGGGGGGAATAGTGAGAGGGGGGAAGAAAGAGGAGGAGGAAAAGACAAGAGGGGGAGGAACTGTGAGAGAGGTGAGAAACCAGGCAAGAGGGGTAGGAACTGTGAGAGAGGGGGAGGAACCAGACAAGAGGGGGAGGTATAGTGAGAGAGAGGTGAGGAACCAGGCAAGAGAGGGAGGAATAGTGAGAGAGGTGAGGAACCAGACAAGAGGGGAGGGACCAGGCAAGAGGGGGAGGAACAGTGAGAGAGGTGAGAAACCAGGCAAGAGGGGTAGGAACTGTGAGAGAGGGGGAGGAACCAGAGAAGAGGGGGAGGTATAGTGAGAGAGAGGTGAGGAACCAGGCAAGAGAGGGAGGAATAGTGAGAGAGAGGTGAGGAACCAGACAAGAGGGGGAGGAACCAGCCAAGAGGGGGAGGATCCAGACAAGAGGGGGGTGAGGAAAAGTGAGAGAGAGGTCAGGAACCAGACAAGAGGGGGGAGGAACCAGACAAGAGGGGGAGGAACAGTGAGAGAGAGGTCAGGAACCAGACAAGAGGGGGAGGTACCAGCCAAGAGGGGGAGGATCCAGACAAGAGGGGGAGGAAAAGTGAGAGAGAGGTCAGGAACCAGACAAGAGGGGGAGGACCCAGACAAGAGGGGGAGGAACTGTGGAAGAGAGGTGAGGAACCAGACAAGAGGGGGAAGTACCAGCCAAGAGGGGGAGGAACCAGACAAGAGGGGGAGGCAAAAGTGAGAGAGAGGAGAGGAACCAGGCAAGAGGGGGGGGGGAGTGAGACAGAGGGGGAGGAACCAGACAAGAGGGGGGAATAGTGAGGAGGGGGGGAGGAACCAGACAAGAGGGGGAGGAACTGTGGGAGAGAGGAGGGAACCAGAGAAGAGGGGGAGGCACCAGACAAGAGGGGGAGGACCAGACAAGAGGGGGGAGGAACAGTGAGCGAGAGGTGAGGAACCAGGCAAGAGGGGGGAATAGTGAGAGAGGGGGGAACCAGGCAAGAACCTGACAAGAGGGGGAGGAACTGTGAGAGAGTGAGAGATGAGGAACCAGAGAAGAGGGGAGGTATAGTGAGAGAGAGGTGAGGAACCAGGCAAGAGGGGGAGGTACCAGCCAAGAGGGGGAGGAACCAGACAAGAGGGGGAGGCACAGTGAGAGAGAGGTGAGGAACCAGGCAAGAGGGGGGAATAGTGAGAGAGGGGGAGGAACCAGACAAGAGGGGGGAGGAACTGTGGGAGAGAGGTGAGGAACCAGACAAGAGGGGGAGGAACCAGACAAGAGGGGGAGGAACAGTGAGAGAGAGGTCAGGAACCAGACAAGAGGGGGAGGTACCAGCCAAGAGGGGGAGGAACCAGACAAGAGGGGGAGGAACCAGGCAAGAGAGGGAGGAATAGTGAGAGAGAGGTGAGGAACCAGACAAGAGGGGGAGGAACCAGCCAAGAGGGGGAGGAACCAGACAAGAGGGGGAGGAAAAGTGAGAGAGAGGTCAGGAACCAGACAAGAGGGGGAGGAACCAGACAAGAGGGGGAGGAACCAGGCAAGAGGGGTAGGAATAGTGAGAGAGAGGTGAGGAACCAGGCAAGAGGGGGAGGAATAGTGAGAGAGCGTGGGAGGAACCAGACAAGAGGAGGAGGAACCAGGCAAGAGTGGGAGGAACCAGGCAAGAGGGGGAGGATCTGTGAGAGAGGTGAGAAACCAGGCAAGAGGGGGAGGAACCAGACAAGAGGAGGCGGAACCAGACAAGAGGGGGAGGAACCAGACGAGAGGGGAGGGACCAGGCAAGAGGGGGAGGAACCAGACAAGAGGGGGAGGCCCCAGACAAGAGGGGAAGGAACCAGGTAAGAGGGGGATGGACTGTGAGAGAGAGGTGAGGAACCAGACAAGAGGGTGAGGAACCAGACAGGAAAGGGAGGAACCAGACAAGAGGAGGAGGAACCAGACAAGAGGGGGAGGCACCATACAAGAGGGGGAGGACCAGGCAAGAGGGGGAGGAATAGTGTGAGAGAGGTGAGAAACCAGGCAAGAGGGGTAGGAATAGTGTGAGAGAGGGAGGTACCAGGCAAGAGGGGGAGGAATTGTGAGAGAGAGGGGAGGAACCAGGCAAGAGGGGGAGGAATAGTGAGAGAGAGGCGAGGAACCAGGCAAGAGGGGGAGGCACCAGACAAGAGGGGGAGGAATAGTGTGAGAGAGGTGAGAAACCAGGCAAGAGGGGGAGGAACCAGACAAGAAGGGGAGGAACAGTGAGAGAGAGGTCAGGAACCAGACAAGAGGGGGAGGTACCAGCCAAGAGGGGGAGGAACCAGACAAGAGGGGGAGGAACCAGCCAAGAGGGGGAGGAACCAGACAAGAGGGGGAGGAAAAGTGAGAGAGAGGTCAGGAACCAGACAAGAGGGGGAGGAACCAGACAAGAGGGGGAGGAACCAGGCAAGAGGGGTAGGAATAGTGAGAGAGAGGTGAGGGAACCAGGTAAGAGGGGGAGGAATAGTGAGAGAGCGTGGAGGAACCAGACAAGAGGAGGAGGAACCAGGCAAGAGTGGGAGGAACCAGGCAAGAGGGGGAGGTTCTGTGAGAGAGGTGAGAAACCAGGCAAGAGGGGGAGGAACCAGACAAGAGGAGGAGGAACCAGACAAGAGGGGGTGGAACCAGACGAGAGGGGGAGGGACCAGGCAAGAGGGGAGGAACCAGACAAGAGGGGGAGGTACCAGCCAAGAGGGTGAGGAACCAGACAAGAGGGGGAGGCACAGTGAGAGAGAGGTGAGGAACCAGGCAAGAGGGGGATAGTGAGAGAGGGGGGAGGAACCAGACAAGAGGGGGAGGAACTGTGGGAGAGAGGAGAGGAACTAGACAAGAGGGGGAGGACCAGACAAGAGGGGGAGGAACAGTGAGAGAGAGGTGAGGAACCAGGCAAGAGGGGGGAATAGTGAGAGAGGGGGAAGAACCTGACAAGAGGGGGAGGACCTGTGAGAGAGGTGAGAAACCAGGCAAGAGGGGTAGGAACTGTGAGAGAGGGGGAGGAACCAGACAAGAGGGGGAGGTATAGTGAGAGAGAGGTGAGGAACCAGGCAAGAGGGGGAGGTACCAGCCAAGAGGGGGAGGAACCAGACAAGAGGGGGAGGCACAGTGAGAGAGAGGTGAGGAACCAGGCAAGAGGGGGGGATAGTGAGAGAGGGGGAGGAACCAGACAAGAGGGGGAGGAACTGTGGGAGAGAGGAGAGGAACCAGACAAGAGGGGGAGGACCAGACAAGAGGGGGAGGAACAGTGAGAGAGAGGTGAGGAACCAGGCAAGAGGGGGGGAATAGTGAGAGAGGGGGAAGAACCTGACAAGAGGGGGAGGAACTGTGAGAGAGGTGAGAAACCAGGCAAGAGGGGTAGGAACTGTGAGAGAGGGGGGAGGAACCAGACAAGAGGGGAGGTATAGTGAGAGAGAGGTGAGGAACCAGGCAAGAGAGGGAGGAATAGTGAGAGAGGTGAGGAACCAGACAAGAGGGGAGGGACCAGGCAAGAGGGGGAGGAACAGTGAGAGAGGTGAGAAACCAGGCAAGAGTGGTAGGAACTGTGAGAGAGGGGAGGAACCAGAGAAGAGGGGGAGGTATTGTGAGAGAGAGGTGAGGAACCAGGCAAGAGAGGGAGGAATAGTGAGAGAGAGGTGAGGAACCAGACAAGAGGGGGAGGAACCAGCCAAGAGGGGGAGGATCCAGACAAGAGGGGGAGGAAAAGTGAGAGAGAGGTCAGGAACCAGACAAGAGGGGGAGGACCCAGACAAGAGGGGGAGGAACAGTGAGAGAGAGGTCAGGAACCAGACAAGAGGGGGAAGTACCAGCCAAGAGGGGGAGGCACCAGACAAGAGGGGGAGGCACAGTGAGAGAGAGGAGAGGAACCAGGCAAGAGGGGGGTAGTGAGAGAATGGGGGAGGAACCAGACAAGAGGGGGGGGAATAGTGAGAGAGGGGGAGGAACCAGACAAGAGGGGGAGGAACTGTGGGAGAGAGGAGAGGAACCAGACAAGAGGGGGAGGCACCAGACAAGAGGGGGAGGACCAGACAAGAGGGGGAGGAACAGTGAGCGAGAGGTGAGGAACCAGGCAAGAGGGGGGAATAGTGAGAGAGGGGGAAGAACCTGACAAGAGGGGGAGGAACTGTGAGAGAGAGGTGAGGAACCAGAGAAGAGGGGGAGGTATAGTGAGAGAGAGGTGAGGAACCAGGCAAGAGGGGGAGGTACCAGCCAAGAGGGGGAGGAACCAGACAAGAGGGGGAGGCACAGTGAGAGAGAGGTGAGGAACCAGGCAAGAGGGGGGAATAGTGAGAGAGGGGGGAGGAACCAGACAAGAGGGGGAGGAACTGTGGGAGAGAGGTGAGGAACCAGACAAGAGGGGGAGGAACCAGACAAGAGGGGGAGGAACAGTGAGAGAGAGGTCAGGAACCAGACAAGAGGGGGAGGTACCAGCCAAGAGGGGGAGGAACCAGACAAGAGGGGGAGGAACCAGGCAAGAGAGGGAGGAATAGTGAGAGAGAGGTGAGGAACCAGACAAGAGGGGGAGGAACCAGCCAAGAGGGGGAGGAACCAGACAAGAGGGGGAGGAACAGTGAGAGAGGTGAGAAACCAGGCAAGAGTGGTAGGAACTGTGAGAGAGGGGGAGGAACCAGAGAAGAGGGGAGGTATAGTGAGAGAGAGGTGAGGAACCAGGCAAGAGAGGGAGGAATAGTGAGAGAGAGGTGAGGAACCAGACAAGAGGGGGAGGAACCAGCCAAGAGGGGGAGGATCCAGACAAGAGGGGGGAGGAAAAGTGAGAGAGGGGTCAGGAACCAGACAAGAGGGGGAGGACCCAGACAAGAGGGGAGGAACAGTGAGAGAGAGGTCAGGAACCAGACAAGAGGGGGAGGTACCAGCCAAGAGGGGGAGGAACCAGACAAGAGGGGGGATAGTGAGAGAGGGGGGAGGAACCAGACAAGAGGGGGAGGAACTGTGGGAGAGAGGAGAGGAACCAGACAAGAGGGGGAGGCACCAGACAAGAGGGGGAGGACCAGACAAGAGGGGGAGGAACAGTGAGCGAGAGGTGAGGAACCAGGCAAGAGGGGGGGGCAATAGTGAGAGAGGGGGAAGAACCTGACAAGAGGGGGAGGAACTGTGAGAGAGAGGTGAGGAACCAGAGAAGAGGGGGAGGTATAGTGAGAGAGAGGTGAGGAACCAGGCAAGAGGGGGAGGTACCAGCCAAGAGGGGGAGGAACCAGACAAGAGGGGGAGGCACAGTGAGAGAGAGGTGAGGAACCAGGCAAGAGGGGGGATAGTGAGAGAGGGGGAGGACCCAGACAAGAGGGGAGGAACTGTGGGAGAGAGGTGAGGAACCAGACAAGAGGGGGAGGAACCATTCAAGAGGGGGAGGAACAGTGAGAGAGAGGTCAGGAACCAGACAAGAGAGGGAGGTACCAGCCAAGAGGGGGAGGAACCAGACAAGAGGGGGGAAACCAGGCAAGAGAGGGAGGAATAGTGAGAGAGAGGTGAGGAACCAGACAAGAGGGGGAGGAACCAGCCAAGAGGGGGAGGAACCAGACAAGAGGGGGAGGAAAAGTGAGAGAGAGGTCAGGAACCAGACAGACAAGGGGAGGAACCAGACAGGGGAGGAACCAGGCAAGAGAGGGAGGAATAGTGAGAGAGAGGTGAGGAACCAGACAAGAGGGGGAGGAACCAGCCAAGAGGGGGGAGGAACCAGACAAGAGGGGGAGGAAAAGTGAGAGAGAGGTCAGGAACCAGACAAGAGGGGGAGGAACCAGACAAGAGGGGAGGAACCAGGCAAGAGGGGTAGGAATAGTGAGAGAGAGGTGAGGAACCAGGCAAGAGGGGAGGAATAGTGAGAGAGCGTGGGAGGAACCAGACAAGAGGAGGAGGAACCATGCAAGAGTGGGAGGAACCAGGCAAGAGGGGGAGGTTCTGTGAGAGAGGTGAGAACCAGGCAAGAGGGGGAGGAACCAGACAAGAGGAGGAGGAACCAGACAAGAGGGGGTGGAACCAGACGAGAGGGGGAGGGACCAGGCAAGAGGGGGAGGAACCAGACAAGAGGGGGAGGTACCAGCCAAGAGGGAGAGGAACCAGACAAGAGGGGAGGCACAGTGAGAGAGAGGTGAGGAACCAGGCAAGAGGGGGGATAGTGAGAGAGGGGGGAGGAACCAGACAAGAGGGGGAGGAACTGTGGGAGAGAGGAGAGGAACTAGACAAGAGGGGGAGGACCAGACAAGAGGGGGAGGAACAGTGAGAGAGAGGTGAGGAACCAGGCAAGAGGGGGGAATAGTGAGAGAGGGGGAAGAACCTGACAAGAGGGGGAGGAACTGTGAGAGAGGTGAGAAACCAGGCAAGAGGGGTAGGAACTGTGAGAGAGGGGGAGGAACCAGACAAGAGGGGGAGGTATAGTGAGAGAGAGGTGAGGAACCAGGCAAGAGAGGGAGGAATAGTGAGAGAGGTGAGGAACCAGACAAGAGGGGGAGGGACCAGGCAAGAGGGGGAGGAACAGTGAGAGAGGTGAGAAACCAGGCAAGAGGGGTAGGAACTGTGAGAGAGGGGGAGGAACCAGAGAAGAGGGGGAGGTATAGTGAGAGAGAGGTGAGGAACCAGGCAAGAGAGGGAGGAATAGTGAGAGAGAGGTGAGGAACCAGACAAGAGGGGGAGGAACCAGCCAAGAGGGGGAGGATCCAGACAAGAGGGGGCGGAAAAGTGAGAGAGAGGTCAGGAACCAGACAAGAGGGGGAGGACCCAGACAAGAGGGGGAGGAACAGTGAGAGAGAGGTCAGGAACCAGACAAGAGGGGGAGGTACCAGCCAAGAGGGGGAGGAACCAGACAAGAGGGGAGGCACAGTGAGAGAGAGGAGAGGAACCAGGCAAGAGGGGGGATAGTGAGAGAGGGGGAGGAACCAGACAAGAGGGGGGGAATAGTGAGAGAGGGGGAGGAACCAGACAAGAGGGGGAGGAACTGTGGGAGAGAGGAGAGGAACCAGACAAGAGGGGGAGGCACCAGACAAGAGGGGGAGGACCAGACAAGAGGGGGAGGAACAGTGAGCAGGAGGTGAGGAACCAGGCAAGAGGGGGGAATAGTGAGAGAGGGGGAATAATCTGACAAGAGGGGGAGGAACTGTGAGAGAGAGGTGAGGAACCAGAGAAGAGGGGGAGGTATAGTGAGAGAGAGGTGAGGAACCAGGCAAGAGGGGGGAATAGTGAATAGAGAGGGGGGGAGGCACCAGACAAGAGGGGGAGGAACTGTGGGAGAGAGGTGAGGAACCAGACAAGAGGGGGAGGAACCAGACAAGAGGGGGAGGAACAGTGAGAGAGAGGTCAGGAACCAGACAAGAGGGGGAGGTACCAGCCAAGAGGGGGAGGAACCAGACAAGAGGGGGAGGCACAGTGAGAGAGAGGTGAGGAACCAGGCAAGAGGGGGGAATAGTGAGAGAGGGGGGGGGAGGCACCAGACAAGAGGGGGGGAAACTGTGGGAGAGAGGTGAGGAACCAGACAAGAGGGGGAGGAACCAGACAAGAGGGGGAGGAACAGTGAGAGAGAGGTCAGGAACCAGACAAGAGGGGGAGGTACCAGCCAAGAGGGGGGGAGGAACCAGACAAGAGGGGGAGGAACCAGGCAAGAGAGGGAGGAATAGTGAGAGAGAGGTGAGGAACCAGACAAGAGGGGGAGGAACCAGCCAAGAGGGGGAGGAACCAGACAAGAGGGGGAGGAAAAGTGAGAGAGAGGTCAGGAACCAGACAAGAGGGGGAGGAACCAGACAAGAGGGGGAGGAACCAGGCAAGAGGGGTAGGAATAGTGAGAGAGAGGTGAGGAACCAGGCAAGAGGGGAGGAATAGTGAGAGAGCGTGGGAGGAACCAGACAAGAGGAGGAGGAACCAGGCAAGAGTGGGAGGAACCAGGCAAGAGGGGAGGATCTGTGAGAGAGGTGAGAAACCAGGCAAGAGGGGGAGGAACCAGACAAGAGGAGGAGGAACCAGACAAGAGGGGGAGGAACCAGACGAGAGGGGGAGGGACCAGGCAAGAGGGGGAGGAACCAGACAAGAGGGGAGGCCCCAGACAAGAGGGAAGGAACCAGGTAAGAGGGGGATGGACTGTGAGAGAGAGGTGAGGAACCAGACAAGAGGGTGAGGAACCAGACAGGAAAGGGAGGAACCAGACAAGAGGGGGAGGAACCATACAAGAGGGGGAGGACCAGGCAAGAGGGGAGGAATAGTGTGAGAGAGGTGAGAAACCAGGCAAGAGGGGTAGGAATAGTGTGAGAGAGGGAGGAACCAGGCAAGAGGGGGAGGAATTGTGAGAGAGAGGGGAGGAACCAGGCAAGAGGGGGAGGAATAGTGAGAGAGGCGAGGAACCAGGCAAGAGGGGGAGGAACCAGCCAAGAGGGGGAGGATCCAGACAAGAGGGGGCGGAAAAGTGAGAGAGAGGTCAGGAACCAGACAAGAGGGGGAGGACCCAGACAAGAGGGGGAGGAACAGTGAGAGAGAGGTCAGGAACCAGACAAGAGGGGGAGGTACCAGCCAAGAGGGGGGAGGAGGAACCAGACAAGAGGGGGAGGCACAGTGAGAGAGAGGAGAGGAACCAGGCAAGAGGGGGGAATAGTGAGAGAGGGGGGAGGAACCAGACAAGAGGGGGGAATAGTGAGAGATGGGGGAGGAACCAGACAAGAGGGGGAGGAACTGTGGGAGAGAGGAGAGGAACCAGACAAGAGGGGGAGGCACCAGACAAGAGGGGGAGGACCAGACAAGAGGGGGAGGAACAGTGAGCAGGAGGTGAGGAACCAGGCAAGAGGGGGGTATAGTGAGAGAGAGGTGAGGAACCAGGCAAGAGGGGGGAATAGTGAGAGAGGGGGAGGCACCAGACAAGAGGGGGAGGAACTGTGGGAGAGAGGTGAGGAACCAGACAAGAGGGGGAGGAACCAGACAAGAGGGGAGGAACAGTGAGAGAGAGGTCAGGAACCAGACAAGAGGGGGAGGTACCAGCCAAGAGGGGGAGGAACCAGACAAGAGGGGGAGGCACAGTGAGAGAGAGGTGAGGAACCAGGCAAGAGGGGGGGATAGTGAGAGAGGGGGAGGCACCAGACAAGAGGGGGAGGAACTGTGGGAGAGAGGTGAGGAACCAGACAAGAGGGGGAGGAACCAGACAAGAGGGGGAGGAACAGTGAGAGAGAGGTCAGGAACCAGACAAGGGGGAGGTACCAGCCAAGAGGGGGAGGAACCAGACAAGAGGGGGAGGAACCAGGCAAGAGAGGGAGGAATAGTGAGAGAGAGGTGAGGAACCAGACAAGAGGGGGAGGAACCAGCCAAGAGGGGGAGGAACCAGACAAGAGGGGGAGGAAAAGTGAGAGAGAGGTCAGGAACCAGACAAGAGGGGGAGGAACCAGACAAGAGGGGGAGGAACCAGGCAAGAGGGGTAGGAATAGTGAGAGAGAGGTGAGGAACCAGGCAAGAGGGGGAGGAATAGTGAGAGAGCGTGGGAGGAACCAGACAAGAGGATGAGGAACCAGGCAAGAGTGGGAGGACCCAGGCAAGAGGGGGAGGATCTGTGAGAGAGGTGAGAAACCAGGCAAGAGGGGGAGGAACCAGACAAGAGGAGGAGGAACCAGACAAGAGGGGGAGGAACCAGACGAGAGGGGGAGGGACCAGGCAAGAGGGGAGGAACCAGACAAGAGGGGGAGGCCCCAGACAAGAGGGGAAGGAACCAGGTAAGAGGGGGATGGACTGTGAGAGAGAGGTGAGGAACCAGACAAGAGGGTGAGGAACCAGACAGGAAAGGGAGGAACCAGACAAGAGGGGGAGGAACCAGACAAGAGGGGGAGGAACCATACAAGAGGGGGAGGACCAGGCAAGAGGGGGAGGAATAGTGTGAGAGAGGTGAGAAACCAGGCAAGAGGGGTAGGAATAGTGTGAGAGAGGGGAGGAACCAGGGAAGAGGGGGAGGAATTGTGAGAGAGAGGGGAGGAACCAGGCAAGAGGGGGAGGAATAGTGAGAGAGAGGCGAGGAACCAGGCAAGAGGGGGAGGCACCAGACAAGAGGGGGAGGAATAGTGTGAGAGAGGTGAGAAACCATGCAAGAGGGGAGGGACCAGACAAGAGGGGGAGGAACAGTGAGAGAGAGGTGAGAAACCAGGCAAGAGGGGGAGGAACTAGGCAAGGGGGAGAGGAACCAGGCAAGAGGGGGAGGAACCAGACATGAGGGGTAGGAACCAGACATGAGGGGAGGAACAGTGAGAGAGAGGGGGACCAGACAAGAGGGGGAGGAACCAGACATGAGGGGGAGGAACAGTGAGAGAGAGGGGGAGGAACCAGACAAGATGGGGAGGAACCAGACATGAGGGGAGGAACCAGACATGAGGGGAGGAACCAGACATGAGGGGGAGGAACAGTGAGAGAGAGGGGGAGGAACCAGACAAGAGGGGGAGGAACCAGGCAAGAGGGGGAGGAACCAGGCAAGAGGGGGAGGATCCAGGCAAGAGGGGGAGGATCCAGGCAAGAGGGGGAGGATCCAGGCAAGAGGGGAGGAACCAGGCAAGAGGGGAGGAACCAGGCAAGAGGGGGAGGAACCAGGCAAGAGGGGGAGGAATAGTGAGGAGAGAGGCAGAGGAACTGTGAGAGAGAGGTGAGGAACCAGACAAGAGAGGTTAGGAAAAGGCAGGAAGGAGCAGATGCTTTAGGAGAAGGAGGGATACAGAAGAAGATAAACATGATACAAAAATAGACTGTTATTTACACCTAATATGATCAATTTCAGCTAAATCAATCAACCAGTTAGCCAATAGATCAGTCACGTAGCCATTATAGCAGATTATTGCAGCCTGATGTTATTACACACACAGCTCTGACCTCCAACAGGTCATTATTCTCAGCCACCGATTGGCTCCATTACATATCATGCTGACCAAATTAAAGAGGCACTCTGTGTGTGTGTGTGTGTGTGTGTGTTTGGGTGTGGGTGTGGGTGTGTGTGTGGGTTGCCTGGCCCACTTTCCTGTCTGGCCAGGACAGCGGGGGGTTGGGGAGGGAGGGGGCAGACTGACCTACCCCCCCCCCTATCCCCCCCATAGTTAGATGACTGAGACGATGGAGAGGAGCATGGAAAGAGGAGAGATGGGAGAGAGAGATAGAGAGAGGGGGGGGGTTGAGAATAAAGAGGGACACAGTGCAGATTGAGCTGCTCTCTCTTTCCTCACAGAAAGCTAATGAGTGTGTCTGATGAATAGAGGCAACAGATGGCTACGGCCACATGGTGGCCCAGGGAAGATGCCCAGCGCCTCCACCTAGCCCACCTGGCTCACACATTAACCCCTCTCCCTCTCCTCCTCTCTCACCCTCTCCTCCTCTCTCTCCCTCTCCTCCTCTCTCCTCCTCTCCTCCTCTCTCACCCTCTCCTCCTCTCTCACCCTCTCCTCCTCTCTCATCCTCTCCTCCTCTCTCACCCTCTCCTCCTCTCTCATCCTCTCCTCCTCTCTCATCCTCTCCTCCTCTCTCACCCTCTCCTCCTCTCTCACCCTCTCCTCCTCTCTCATCCTCTCCTCCTCTCTCACCCTCTCCTCCTCTCTCATCCTCTCCTCTCTCATCCTCTCCCTCCTCTCTCATCCTCTCCTCCTCTCTCATCATCTCCTCCTCTCTCATCCTCTCCTCCTCTCTCACCCTCTCCTCCTCTCTCATCCTCTCCTCCCCTCTCATCCTCTCCTCCTCTCTCATCCTCTCCTCCTCTCTCACCCTCTCCTCCTCTCTCACCCTCTCCTCCTCTCTCATCCTCTCCTCCTATCTCACCCTCTCCTCCTCTCTCACCCTCGCCTCCTCTCCCATCCTCTCCTCCTCTCACATCCTCTCCTCCTCTCTCATCCTCTCCTCCTCTCTCACCCTCTCCTCCTCTCTCACCCTCTCCTCCTCTCTCACCCTCTCCTCCTCTCTGATCCTCTCCTCCTCTCTCATCCTCTCCTCCTCTGTTACCCTCTCCTCCTCTCTCATCCTCTCCTCTCTCATCCTCTCCTCCTCTCTCATCCTCTCCTCCTCTCTCACCCTCTCCTCCTCTCTCATCCTCTCCTCTCTCATCCTCTCCTCCTCTCTCATCCTCTCCTCCTCTCTCATCATCTCCTCCTCTCTCATCCTCTCCTCCTCTCTCACCCTCTCCTCCTCTCTCATCCTCTCCTCCCCTCTCATCCTCTCCTCCTCTCTCATCCTCTCCTCCTCTCTCACCCTCTCCTCCTCTCTCATCCTCTCCTCCTCTCTCATCCTCTCTTCTGCCCTGTTGCACCACACCTCACTGCAGTGCAACCATACACCTGGACTGGACTTGTTGTCCACTGCATATCTATCATCTAGGTTGTTGTCAACACCTGGAATTATGACACCAAGCTTTTAATTATGATCCCTAGAAATGGTAATATGTCTTTTCAAAAGTAGTATCCGTACGCTCCCAAGTAGTATCTGTACGCTCCCAAGTAGTATCTGTACGCTCCCAAGTAGTATCCGTTAGATAGATATTTTTCGCTAGCAATTTCTGCTCATTACCAGGAAGACTTAGAACACTCAGAAACACTGAGAAATGATATTTGCATCAATATGGAGCCCAGGACACACTGCAATGCCACTACCCAGCTGGAGACCATACAGCCAACTCACAAGTCCACCCAACAGACACACAGAGACATGTACAACACCAGCTTCCTGCATCCTATTCTATAGAGACTGAGACTACTGATAGTGTCTCCAGCTGACTCTAGGGGGCCCTAAGCCTGGCTGTTCTGTTATGCTGATATGCATTTCTTCCCGTCCCCTGGCCTGGCCTAATGGGTGTGACTTTACAGACTACATTACAGATCGATCCCCAGCCCAACCCTGGGACCCTGCTGGGAGGCAGCCTGGACACTCCCCCTCACATACACCTCCGTGTCCCACTGGGGCTGTTGTGGCTGTGCAGACAATTAAGAACACATGGGCCAGCCCCCCTCTACCTTCCCCACTGCCCTCTCCCATTCATATCTCCTCATTATATCATCAACACAGCCACTGCTGCCCTGCCTGCAGCACTCTGTCCCACACACACAACAACTACTGGCAAAGTCTGTAGCCAGTGCTCCTCTACGGCAACTGTTCTCACTATCTACCCCAGAGACAGAGGAGTACTGGCTTCGAATGCAGGAGAGAAGGCAGAGAAGGCAGGATACGTAGTGAAATGAGAGAGGGAGAAAGGGAGAGGGAGACCACATGGAGAGCAGTGTTGTGGCAGGCTGCTATCTGTTTGTAAATCTGTGTATGTTCACTCAAAGCTGGAATACATTAATGGCTACATTTGTCTGGGACTGCGGTGGATCGTGTTAACAATGGTCTGACACACACAATCACTTCCACAATGTAGCAAGCCACTTAACCCCCTCCTTTCTCTTTATTACACACACACCGACACACACACACGCGCATGCACCCAACGCACGCACACGTAACACAATAAAGCCATTTTCAGATTTTCCCTCAAGTTGCTGAGAGCACCTGAACACGGAGAGCTCATTAAACATTAACACAGGGCTTATTAACCCTGTGTTCAATGCTGAGCTGTGTTGTGTAGTGTGGTGCTCAGGCAAGGTGGGACAGGGACAGAGGTGAGGGTGGGTGAGGGTGGGTGGGTGAGGGTGGGTGAGTGAGGGGGGACACACGTGAGACCCCAGAGGACCTGTGGAACCAAACACCATCGACTGTCACGTACAGGCGTCAGGTCACCCCCCCCACCATCACCCTGCTCTCTCTAGCCATCCCAACTTCCATCTCTCTATCCCACCAATCTCACCCCTCCCTCTCCCTCGCCATCCTTCCCTCCACTGCTGTCCATCCCATGCGGCACATGGCAGGGCCATAGGGGGTAACATCAACGACATTGGGCAAATCAGCCAGCCAACCATACCAACAACACACATAGACACACACTACTATCACATGCAGGCTTTGCAATGCAACACTCTGCATTACTGAATCATGAAAACATCCACCCTTTACCAGAGTTACTGGATACTGTAGCAAAACAGCCCCAGTTCCCTATGAGACTGCAGAGTATTGTTAGGTACATGTAGTGCATTGGTACAGATTGTTACAGTACAATAAATACTGTAATACAGTCTGTTGTCTCCATAAGTCTGGAGGATATTGTAGCGACATCTCTTACTTTCTTTTTTTCCTCTCGCTCACTCTCTCTTTCTGTCTGTCTCCCAGTTTGCCCCTGCGTGGTGGGAGGGTAGAGAAGGAGGAGGGGGAAGAAACAGATGGGGCCCTGGCAGCCATGTTTTACTCAATCAGACTGAGTATATGCACGTGGGCGGGTGTGTTGTTTGGCACGAATAAGCGTGTGTGTGAGTGTGTGTGTGTGAGTGTGCGTGTGTGTGTGTGCGCCCTCGTGCAAGGGGCACAATGAGGGTAATTATCTCTGCTTGAGAGGCCGGGGGGGTAGGGGGCAGAGAGGCAGAGTCAGACAATGCCCGACCACAGGCCTTTGTGTGTATAGAGCAGAGGGCTGACAAGTGTCAGCTATTATTGACTATTTACCCACTACACTCAAACATCCTTTCAGTCTCTCGCTTTCCCAGTATACCTCTCTCTCTCTCTCTCTCTCTCTCTCTCTCTCTCTCTCTCTCTCTCTCTCTCTCTCTCTCTCTCTCTCTCTCTCTCTATATATATATATATATATATATATATATATATATATATATGTATATATATATATATATATATATTATATCACACACACACACACACACACACACACACACACACACACACACACACACACACACAGTCTTGCCTGTATTTGTCTGCCTTCTGTGCTGTGTAAGTGTTAGCAGTGCATATGCTACAGCGGTGTATCAGTGTCAATCAGTGTAACAGGGAGAGATGGGACAGGTCCTGCGAGCACATCACTCTGACAGATAGCTGGCCCACTGTCTTACCCTCCAACCCTGACCCCCGGGTTCCTATAACAAGAGTGGAAATAATCTCTCTCTCTCTCTCTCTCTCTCTCTCTCTCTGTCTGTATGCGTGTTACATAACAGACATCCTAAAACTGCACCCAGAGGCTGTATACCACCAGTCTCCCCCTTCCCATCTATAGTAGTTCATTCACAAGTCACTATAGTAAGAGGTCTGGCAAGTCACTATAATAAGAGGTCTGGCAAGTCACTACAATAAGAGGTCTGACAAGTCACTACAATAAGAGGTCTGACAAGTCACTATAGTAAGAGGTCTGACAAGTCACTAGAGTAAGAGGTCTGACAAGTCACTACAATAAGAGGTCTGGCAAGTCACTATAATAAGAGGTCTGGCAAGTCACTACAATAAGAGGTCTGACAAGTCACTATAGTAAGAGGTCTGACAAGTCACTAGAGTAAGAGGTCTGACAAGTCACTATAGTAAGATGTCTGACAAGTCACTATAGTAAGAGGTCTGTCAAGTCACTATAGTAAGAGGTCTGTCAAGTCACTACAGTAAGAGGTTTGACAAGTCACTATGATGAGAGGTCTGACAAGTCACTGTAGTAAGAGGTCTGACAAGTCACTATAATAAGAGGTCTGGCAAGTCACTACAATAAGAGGTCTGACAAGTCACTATAGTAAGAGGTCTGACAAGTCACTATAATAAGAGGTCTGGCAAGTCACTACAATAAGAGGTCTGACAAGTCACTATAGTAAGAGGTCTGACAAGTCACTACAGTAAGAGGTCTGACAAGTCACTATAGTAAGAGGTCTGACAAGTCACTACAGTAAGAGGTCTGACAAGTCACTACAATAAGAGGTCTGACAAGTCACTACAGTAAGAGGTCTGACAAGTCACTACAGTAAGAGGTCTGACAAGTCTCTATAGTAAGAGGTCTGACAAGTCACTATAATAAGAGGTCTGGCAAGTCACTACAATAAGAGGTCTGACAAGTCACTATAGTAAGAGGTCTGACAAGTCACTACAATAAGAGGTCTGACAAGTCACTACAGTAAGAGGTCTGACAAGTCACTACAGTAAGAGGTCTGACAAGTCTCTATAGTAAGAGGTCTGACAAGTCACTATAATAAGAGGTCTGGCAAGTCACTACAATAAGAGGTCTGACAAGTCACTATAGTAAGAGGTCTGACAAGTCACTACAGTAAGAGGTCTGACAAGTCACTATAGTAAGATGTCTGACAAGTCACTATAGTAAGAGGTCTGTCAAGTCACTATAGTAAGAGGTCTGTCAAGTCACTACAGTAAGAGGTTTGACAAGTCACTATGATGAGAGGTC
The DNA here is from genome assembly GCF_018296145.1 of Oncorhynchus tshawytscha. Taxonomy (NCBI): domain Eukaryota; kingdom Metazoa; phylum Chordata; class Actinopteri; order Salmoniformes; family Salmonidae; genus Oncorhynchus; species Oncorhynchus tshawytscha. The sequence goes on from NC_056458.1 coordinate 16,524,154, forward strand.
TGACAAGTCACTGTAGTAAGAGTTTTGACAAGTCACTATAATAAGAGGTCTGGCAAGTCACTACAGTAAGAGGTCTGACAAGTCTCTATAGTAAGAGGTCTGACAAGTCTCTATAGTATGAGGTCTGACAAGTCTCTATAGTAAGAGGTCTGACAAGTCTCTATAGTAAGAGGTCTGACAAGTCACTATAGTAAGAGGTCTGACAAGTCTCTACAGTAAGAAGTCTGACAAGTCTCTATAGTAAGAGGTCTGGCAAGTCACTATAGTAAGAGTTCTGACAAGTCACTATGATGAGAGGTCTGGCAAGTCACTATAGTGAGAGATGTCTGGCAAGTCTCTATAGTAAGAGGTCTGACAAGTCACTATAGTAAGAGGTCTGCCAAGTCACTATACTAAGAGTTCTGTCAAGTCACTATAGTGAGAGAGGTCTGGCATTAGTCTATAGATCAAGACTCAGTGAGGATAGATGATGCCCTGCTATGGTCTATAGGGTGTTAGGGTTTATAAGGGTTAGGCTTCTTTGGGTTAAGAAATAGGATTTGAGTTAAGAGGGTTTTCTCCTTTCTCCCCCTCTCCTCTCTTCTTTTGTTTAGGCTAGCTAAAGAGGGATTAGCCCAGGGAGATTACAGCAGACTCTGCTAAGAAATCGTGTTAGAGGAAACGCTTATTTACTAACCAGCTCGTGGCTCAGGAGATAGTCTTCATCCATTCTCCTCCCCACTCTCTCCTTCTCTCCTTCTTAGACCTCCTCCTCCTCGTCTCAGCCTCATCCTGTTCTCATAGTAAAAGAAAGTGATTTTCTATCTAATCCTGTCATCCTCTCTTTGTCTTAATCAGGGGCTAGACAGATATTCCACATAATATATCCCACCGTACATATACTAGAGTATACAGTACACGCAATAGAAACCCGCCAAGGGATTGCGGTTGAAAATTAGCTGGCTGGCTAAAACCGTCACTTTTACTGAAAAGTTGATCTATGTGCACTGCCCCTGTACAAATAGAAATAAACTCAAACTCAAAATGTTGATGTACCGTACAGTACAATGCATTCTGAGCGATTACATCTAACTATACAATGAGACAAGGGTATGAGCCGAGTTCAAACAAGACAAGGAACCCAGTGAAGCAAGGCAGGGAACCCATCCAGTAAAGCAAGACATGGAACCAGATGTCCAGGGATGACCAAAGACATCTAGACCCATCTGAATTGAGGCAGGGAATCCAGATGTCCAGGGATGACCAAAGACATCTAGACCCATCTGAATTGAGGCAGGGAATGCAGATGTCCAGGGATGATCAAAGACATCTAGACCCATCTGAATTGAGGCAGGGAATCCAGATGTCCAGGGATGACCAAAGACATCTAGACCCATCTGAATTGAGGCAGGGAATCCAGATGTCCAGGGATGACCAAAGACATCTAGACCCATCTGAATTGAGGCAGGGAATCCAGATGTCCAGGGATGACGAAAGACATCTAGACCCATCTGAATTGAGGCAGGGAATCCAGATGTCCAGGGATGACCAAAGACATCATTGGGTATGAATCCAGATCACTGGTGGTCAGCCGAGTGCCATGTTTCTACAAGACCACTCAATCAGCAGTATTGATTTCCCTGTCCAGGCAGTCTATTAGTTGTTCAAACCTACATAGAGGCCATGTCAACATGGCAGCTAGGTGATTGATGTGAGTGGGTGGGAAGGGAGGACAGAGGACAAGTACATGAGAGATCACACAGGAGGAGGGAATACATTTCAGATGATTTGTGTACTTGTTTGATAGTTTACTGCATTGTTAGAAAACATACGCATTTTGCTGCACCTGCTAAACTGTGTACACGACAAATAAACTTTGATTTGATTTGTGTGCACATTGTGTAATTTTGTGTTTTGTGTGTGGTTTTGTTAGTTTCCGTGGGGTTCATAAAGCAGTGTGTGTGTGTGTGTGTGTGTGTGTGTGTGTGTGTGTGTGTGTGTGTGTGTGTGTGTGTGTGTGTGTGTGTGTGTGTGTGTGAGCAGCAGGTAGCCTAGCGGGAAGAGCTTTGGGCCAGTAACCAAAAGGATGGTTGATGTGCCCTTGAGCAAGACACTTAACTCTAATTCCTCCTATATGTCGCTCTGGATAAGAGCTGTGGGGTTGCGTGGGGTTCGTAAAGCAGTGTGTGTGTGTGTGTGTGTGTGTGTGTGTGTGTGTGTGTGTGTGTGTGTGTGTGTGTGTGTGTGTGTGTGTGTATGTGTGTGTGTGTGTGTGTGTGTGTGTGTGTGTAAGCGGGTGAATAATTGAAGGTGTCTGAGGTGTGTGTGTGTGTTCTCTTTAACCCCAAACCACAGACAAGACAGCTCTCAATAATTCAGGGTAAGAAGATATGATTACAAAGCAGCTGGTAGCCAGGCCCCTCAGTGACCCTTGATCAGTGAACACTCCTTCTCTCTAACCTCACATGCAGTCAAATAAAATGAAATGTTATTGGTATATGCACCAAATACAACAGGTGTAGACTTTGCCTTGAAACGCTTACTTACGAGCCCATTCCCAACAATGCAGAGTTGAAAAGTAGGAAATATATTTTCTGAATAATTCTTTTAACACAATAAAAACAATAACGAGGCTATATACAAAGAGTACCAGTTCTGAGTCACTGTGAAGGGGTACGAGGTAGTTGAGGTAGTTGAGGTAATACAGTATCATATAGGTAGGGGTAAAAGTGACTTGGCAGTCAGGATATATAATTAACAGAGTAACAACAGCTTATGTGAAGAGTGTGGAAGTGTGTCTATGTGTGAGTGTGTGTGTGGTGTCAATATGCATGTGTGTGTGTAGAGTCTAGTGAGTGTGCATATATCCATCAATCAATCAAATGTATTTATAAAACCCTTTTTACATCAGCCGATGTCACAAAGTGCTATACAGAAACCCAGCCTAAAACAGTAAGCAATGCAGATGTAGAAGCACGGTGGCTAGGAAACACTCCCTAGAAAGGCAGGAACCTAACGTCTTCTGGCTGTGCCGGGTTTTAACAGTACATGGCCAAAATATTTAAACTTTCATAGATGACCAGCATGGTCAAATAATGATAATGATCAGAGTGGTTGTTGAGGGTGCAGCGGGTAAGCACCTCAGGAGTAAATGTCAGTTGGCTTTTCATAGCCGAGCATTCAGAGTTAGAGACAGCAGGTGTGGTAGAGAGAGAGAGTCGAAAACAACAATAGTCCGGGACAAGGTAGCACGTCCGGTGAACAGGTCAGGGTTCCATAGCCGCAGGCAGAACAGTTGAAACTGGAGCAGCAGCACGACCAGCTGGACTGGGGACAGCAAGGAGTCATCAGGCCAGGTAGTCCTGAGGGGGTAGAAGCTGTTCAGGTTCCTTTTGGTCCCAGACTTGGTGCTCCGGTACTGCTTGATGTGCGACAGCAGAAAGAACAGTCTATGACTTGGGTGGCTGGAGTCTTTGACCATTTCTTAGGTCCTTCCTCTGACACCGCCTGGTAGAGAGGTCCTGGATGGCAGGGAGTTCGGCCCCAGTGAGGTACTGGGCCATACACACTACCCTCTGTAAGCGTGTTGCGGTCGGATGCCGAGTATTTGCATACAAAGAGGTGATGCAGCTGTATAACATTTTGAGGATCTGAGACCCATTCCAAATCTTTTCAGCCTCCTGACGGGGAAGAGGCGTTGTCGTGCCCTCTTCACAACTGTCTTGGTGTGTTTGGACCATGATAGGTCCTTAGTGATGCCGTCACCGAGGAACTTGAAGCTCTCGACCCATTACACTAAAGCCCTGTGAATGTCAAAGGGTGTGTGTTCGGGCCTATCAGGCCTACCACCGCCGCGTCTTCGGAAAATTTAATGATGGAGTTGTGCACGGCCACTCAGTCGTGAGTGAACAGGGAGTACAGGAGGAGACTGAGCACGCACCCCTGAGGGGCCCCCGTGTTGAGGGTCAGTGTAGCGGATGTGTTGTTGCTTACTCTTGAGAATAAGTTCTCATTTACAACTGTGACTTGGCCAAGACAAAGCAAAGCAGTGCGACAAAAACAACAACACAGAGTTACACATTGGATAAACAAACATACAGTTAATAACACAATAGAAAAATGTGTATACAGTGTGTGCAAATGAAGTAAGGAGGTAAGGCAATAAATAGGCCAATAGTGGCGAAGTAATTACAATTTATGAATTTACACTGGAGTGATATATGTGCAGATGATGATGTGCAAGTAGAAATACTGCTGTGCAAAAGAGCAAAAAAAGCTAATAAAAATAATAGGGGGATGAGGTACAGTAGGTAGTTGGATGGGCTATTTACAGACTGGCTGTGTACAGCTGCAGCGATCAGTAAGCTGCTCTGACAGCTGATGCTTAAAGTTAGTGAGGGATATATAAGTCTCCAACTTCAGTGATTTTTGGAATTCGTTCCAGTCATTGGCAGCAGAAAACTGGAAGGAAAGACGGTCAAAGGAGGTGTTGGCTTTGGGGATGACCAGTGAAATATACCTGCTGGAGCGCGTGCTACGGGTGGGTGTTGCTATGGTGACCAGTGAGCTGAGATAAGGCAGAGCTTTACCTAGCAAAGACTTATAGATGACCTGGAGCCAGTGGGTTTGGTGACGAATATGTAGCGAGGACCAGCCAACGAGAGCATACAGATCGCAGTGGTGGGTAGTATATGGGGCTTTGGTGACAAAACGGATGGCACTGTGATAGACTGCATCCAATTTGCTGAGTAGAGTGTTGGAGGCTATTTTGTAAATGACATTGCCGAAATCAAGGATCGGTAGGATAATCAGTTTTACGAGGGTATGTTTGGCAGCATGAGTGAAGGAGGCTTTGTTGCGAAATAGGAAGCCGATTCTAGATTTATCTTTGGATTGGAAATGCTTAATGTGAGTCTGTAAGGAGAGTTTACAGTCTAGCCAGACACCTAGGTATTTATAGTTGTCCACCTATTCTAAGTCAGAACCGTTCAGAGTTGTGATGCTGGTCAGCCGGGAGGGTGCAGGCAGCGATCAATTGAAGAGCATGCATTTCGTTTTACTAGCATTTAAGAGCAGTTGAAGGCCACGGAAGGAGTGTTGTATGGCGTTGAAGCTCGTTTGATGGTTTGTTAACACAGTGTCCAAAGAAGAGCCAGATGTATACCGAATGGTGTCGGCTGCGTAGAGGTGGATCAAAGAATCCCCCGCAGCAAGAGAGACATCATTGATATATACACAGAAAAGAGTCGGCCTGAGAATTGAACCATGTGGCACCCCCATAGAGACTGCCAGTGTTCCGGACAACAGGCCCTCTGATTGACACACTGAACTCTATCTGAAAAGTAGTTGGTGAACCAGGTGAGGCAGTCATTAGGGAAAACCAAGGCTGTTGAGTCTGCCAATAAAAACACGGTGATTGACAGAGTCGAAAGCCTTGGCCAGGTCGATGAAGACGGCTGCACAGTACTGTCTTTTATCAATGGCAGTTATGATATTGCTTAGGACCTTGAGCGTAGTTGAGGTGCAACTGTGACCAGCTCGGAAAACCAGATTGCATAGCAGAGAATGTACGGTGGGATCGAAATGGTCGGTGATCTATTTGTTCACTTGGCTTTCGAATACTTTAGAAAGGCAGGGCAGGATAGTTTGGGTCTAGAGTGTCTCCCCCTTTGAAGAGGGCGATGACTGTGGCCGCTTTCCAATCTTTAGGAATATCAGGCGATACGAAAGAGAGGTTGAACAGGCTAGTAATAGGGGTTGCAACAATGGCGGCGGATAATTTTAGGAAGAGAAGGTCCAGATTGTCTAGTCCAGCTGATTTGTAGGGATCTAGATTTTGCTGCTCTTCCAGAACATCAGCTGTCTGGATTTGGGTGAAGGAGAAGCGGGGCGGGGGGCTTGGGCCAGTTGCTGTGGGAGGTGCAGAGCTGTTGGCCGGGGGTTGGGGTTGCCAGGTGGAAAGCATGGCCAGCCGTAGAGAAACACTGAAATTCTCGATTATCATGGATTAATCAGTAGTGACAGTGTTTCCTAGTCTCAATGCAGTGGGCAGCTGGGAGGAGGTACTCTTATTCTCCATGAACTTTACAGTGTCCCAAAACGTTTTGGAATTAGTGCTGCAGGATGCAAATTTCTGTTTGAAAAAGCTAGCCTTTGCTAACTGACTGTGTATATTGGTTCCTGACTTCCCTGAAAGTTGTATATAACGGGGACTATTCGATGCTAGTTCTGTACGCCACAGGGTGTTTTTGTGCTGGTCAAGGGCAGTCAAGTCTGGAGTGAACCAAAGGCTATATCTGTTCTTAATTCTACATTTTTTAAATGGGGCATGCTTATTTAAGATGGTGAGGAAAGCATGTTTAAAGAACAACCAGGCATCCTCTTCTGATGGGATGAGGTCAATATCTTTCCAGGATACCCTGGCCAGGTCGATTAGAAAGGCCTGCTCGCAGAAGTGTTTTAGGGAGCGTTTGACAGTGATGAGGGGTGGTCGTTTGACCGCGGACCCATAACGGACACAGGCAATGAGGCAGTGATTGCTGAGATCGTGGTTGAAAACATCAGAGGTGTATTTAGAGGGCAAGTTGGTCAGGATGATAACTATAAGGGTACCCATGTTTACGGATTTGGGGTTGTACCTGGTAGGTTCCTTGATAATTTGTGTGAGATTGAGGGCATCTAGTTTAGATTGTAGGACGGCCAGGGTGTTAAGCATATTCCAATTTAGGTCACCTAGCAGTACGAACTCTGACGATAGATGGCAATCAATTCACATATGTTGTCCAGGGCACAGCTGGGAGCTGAGGGGGGTCTATAACAAGCGGCAACAGTGAGGGACTTATTTCTGGAGAGATGGATCTTTTAAAAGTAGAAGCTCAAACTGTTTGGGCATAGATCTGGATAGTATGACAGAACTGCAGGCTATCTCTAGAGAAGATTGCAATTCCACCCCCTTTAGCAGTTCTGTCTTGGCGAAAAATGTTAAAATTGGGGATGGAAATTTCAGAATTTTTGGTGGCCTTCCTTAGCCAGTATTCAGACACGGCTGGGACATCAGGGTTGGCTAAAGTGTGCTAAAGCAGTGAATAAAGCAAACTTAGAGAGGAGGCTTCTGGTTTTAACATGCATGAACCCAAGGCTTTTACGGTTGCAGAAGTCAACAAATGAGAGCGCCTGGGGGAATTGGAGTGTTGCTGGGGAATGCAGGGCCTGGGTTAACCTCTACATCACCAGAGGAACAAAGGAGGAGTAGGATGAGGGTACGGTTAAAGGCTGTAAGAACTGGTCGTCTAGTTCATTGGGAACAGAGAATAAAAGGAGCAGATTTCTGTCCGTGGTAGGATAGATTCAGGGCATAGTGTACAGACAAGGGTATGGTAGGGTTTGAGTACAGTGGGGGTAAATCTAGGCATTGAGTGACAATGGGAGAGGTTGCATCTTTGGAGGCGCCAGTTAAGCTAGGTGCGGTCTCTGCATGTGTGGGGGGTGGGACAAAGGGGGCTATCTGAGGCATGTTGAGGAGGACTAAGGGCTCTGCAGTAAAATAAAACATTGAGAGCTGCCCTAAACAACATTATACAAGGCATAGTGGCGGCAGGTAGCCTAGTGGTTAGAGTGTTGGACTAGTAACCGAAAGGTTGCAAGATCGAATCCCCGAGCTGACAAGGTAAAAATCTGTTGTTCTGCCCCTGAACAAGGCAGTTAACCCACTGTTCCTAGGCCGTCATTGAAAATAAGAATTTGTTGACTTGCCTAGTTAAATAAAGGTAAAATAAAAAAATATTGACATTAGGGAGAGGTATAAAGCAATCACAGGTGTTGATTGGGAGAGCTAAGACAACAACAGGTAAGACAACAATGGGTAACAGCGCTGATGTAGTTGGGAAAAAAGCATTCCGATATGCTCAGGGCTGATATCGCGCTGTGCAGACTGGCAGGTATTATGCGGGCTACAGCGGCTGGTGTCCGGGCTAAAGGTAAAGACCGCTAGCAGTGGTTAACAATGACTAAATAGCTAGTAGCTAACTGGATGAGCATTTTATTGTTTGCTTATGACCCTATACAGCTCATTGAGTGCTGTCTTAGTGCCAGCATCGGTTTGTGGTGGTCAAAAGACAACTACAAAAAATACAGATGGAAACGCTTGGTGAATAGTCTGCAGCTTATCATGAGGTATTCTAACTCAGGCGAGCAGAACCTCGAGACTTCCTTAATATTAGAGATTGTACTCCAGCTGTTATTAATAGAGATACATACATCTTATGTTATCGGACTCTGCCGTTCTGTCCTGCTGATGCATAGAATAAACAGCTGGATGTACACTGAGTGTACAGAACATTAGGAACACCTTTCCATGACAGACTGACCAGGTGAATCCAGGTAAAAGCTATGATTGCTTATTAATGTCAACTATTAAATCCACTTCAATCAGTGTAGATGAAGGGGAGGATTTTAAGCCTTGAAACAATTGAGACAGGGATTGTGTATGTATGTATGCTTTGAACGGGGTATGGTAGTAGGTGCCAGGCGCAACTGTTTGAGTGTGTCATGAACTGCAACGCTTCTGGGTTTTTCACGCTCAACAGTTTCCCATGTGTATCAAGAATAGTCCACCACCCAAAGGACATCCAGCCAACTTGACACAACTTTGGGAAGCATTAGAGTCAACATGGGCCAGCATCCCTGTGGAACGCTTTGGACACCTTGTAGAGTCCTTGCCCCGAGGAATTGAGGCTGTTCTGAGGGCAAAAGGGGGTGCACCTCAATATTAGGTGTTCATAATATTTTATACACTACGTGTACAGTGCATTTGGGGAAGTATTCAGATGTCAATGATGATCAATGGAAACAGGATGCACCTGAGCTCAATTTCGAGTCTCATAGCAAAGGGTCTGAATACTTATATAAATAAGGTATTTCTGTTTTTTATTTGTAATAAATTTGCAAGACTTTCTAAAAAAACAGTTTTTGCTTTGTCATTATGGAGTATTGTGTGTAGATTGATAAGGATGTTTTTATTGAATCAATTTCAGAATAAGGCTGTAACCTAACAAAATGTGCTATCCATGTCCTTGTTCAGCCATGACGCCAAGACGCACAGTATATTCCAGTATATTCCAGTCCCTTTGATAAGATAGTCTTGAACGGAGCTCGTCCAGTTTGTTCTCCAGTGATTTGCACATTCGCCAATAGAACAGCCGGTAGAGCCGGTTTATTCACTGGCAGCTGTAATCTCATCAGGGGGCCGGCGCACCGGCCTCTATCGCACATCAACATGTCTTTCGCCTCCGACTCTTCGAAGTAGAAGACCTCATCCAAATTGAGGTTAGTGATGGCTGTTCTGATGTCCAGAAGCTCTTTTCGATCATAGGAAACAAAGGCAGAAACATGATGTCCAAAAAAAGTTAAGATCGACTCCAAAATATATACAATGAAGCGCAATTGGTCAGGAGCCCGTAAAATGTATGCTTTCCATAAAATGCTTTATAAAACAGTCTGTGCGTGTCCTGTTGTTTACACCTGTAGCTCATTCACTGAATGTCTTATTGTATGTTGTTTTTTCCAGTTTATGGTCTTTTTATGTGTGTGTGCTCTGTGGTGCATTTGAGGTCTGTCTCTGGCCAATGAGTGCCTCGCAGTCTCTATCCATGCAGTCTCTGTCGACTTACTTTGTTTGTGTGAGAAATAGAGAGAGAAGGAGAGGTAGAAAGAGAGATTGAGTGAGATCTGTCCCTCTTGGCTGGGTTGTGACACTCCTCTGCCACCAGAGCTCTAATAGGGATGGACCAGTCAGCTCACTCAGTGCAGCTAATGCAGCACACTGCCCCAGGCCATTGACTAGGCCAGGGCACAGCACAACACACACACACACACACACACACCCATGTGGCCGTCTCGCTCCCTCCCTCTAAATCAAAACAAGGAGGAGGGGGCAATGGTCAGTGACTGTGGGATGTTTTTACTTACTGAGATTTGATCATCCTACAGCTATTGCAAATGTATGTACAGTTTCAGTTTACTGTGTGTGTGTGTGTGTGTGTGTGTGTGTGTGTGTGTGTGTGTGTGTGTGTGTGTGTGTGTGTGTGTGTGTGTGTGTGTGTGTGTGTGTGTGTGCGTGCGTGCGTGCGTGCGTGCGTGCGTGCGTGCGTGCGTGCGTGCGTGGGGAGCAGCAGGTAGCCTAGCGGGAAGAGCTTTGGGCTAGTAACCAAAAGGATGGTTTGAATCCCAGAGCCGACTAGGTTAAAGCTCTGTCGATGTGCCCTTGGGCAAGGCACTTAACCCTAATTCCTCCTATATGTCGCTCTGGATAAGAGCGTCTGCTAAATTACTAAAATGTAAAGTGTTGTCAACTGTTGTTGCTCATGTGTGTGTGCGCTCTCCAGGGACTCACATTAGCACTGCCCTCCCAGATGTTACCAGGCACTTGAAACACACATCATGAATTATGTAGCCCTGTTTCCACGTCTCTCCCTCTGATATTTATAGGTCTGCTTTATATATCTATCCTCTTTGTCTGTTACTAGGTGTTTATAAGGTCCCTGTAGTCTTTGAAGGGGTGTCCTATAGCCATTTTATCTGTGTCTATAGTTGTCTGCAATGACACTGTGCCCTCGATTATTGTTCTGTACAGTAATGTTTCGTGTGCCCCTGATTAGGTATTTATAAAGTATTTATGTAGGATCTTAATCTGATCACCCTGTTGCATGAGAACATTTTAAACTTGAAGTATATTTGAGGTTTAAAAAGGCTTCTGAAGTTTGTAATTTCCGTTTTGAATTTTCAGACTTAATTTTCCCTCAATAAACATTTATCAACCCCTAATTTATTATAATCAACATAATAATTCAAATTTCTTGTTGCTGCAGGATTGTTTTTCTGCTTTAGCAAACTGACTCAAATTAAGATCCATCTGTAAGGCAGTGCATATGTCCTTGGCCTGTAGTTTCTACAGTATAGATACAGTGGGGAGAACAAGTATTTGATACACTGCCGATTTTACAGGTTTTCCAACTTACAAAGCATGTAGAGGTCTGTAATTTTTATCATAGGTACACTTCAACTGTGGGAGGCGGAATCTAAAAATCCAGAAAATCACATTGTATGATTTTTAAGTCATTCATTTTCATTTTATTGCATGACATTAGTATTTGATACATCAGAAAAGCAGAACTTAATATTTGGTACAGAAACCTTTGTTTGCAATTACAGAGATCATACATTTCCTGTAGTTCTTGATCAGGTTTGCACACACTGCAGCAGGGATTTTGGCCCACTCCTCCATACAGACCTTCTCCAGATCCTTCAGGTTTTGGGGCTGTCGCTGGGCAATACGGACTTTCAGCTCCCTCCTAAGATTTTCTATTGGGTTCAGGTCTGGAGACTAGCTAGGTCACTTCAGGACCTTGAGATGCTTCTTACGGAGCCACTCCTTAGTTGCCCTGGCTGTGTGTTTCAGGTCGTTGTCATGCTGGAAGACCCAGCCACGACCCATCTTCAATGCTCTTACTGAGGGAAGGAGGTTGTTGGCCAAGATCTCGCGATACATGGCCCCATTCATCCTCCCCTCAATACGGTGCAGTCGTCCTGTTTCCAACCTCCATGCTTCACAGTTGGGATGATGTTCTTGGAGTTGTACTCATCCTTCTTCTTCCTCCAAACACGGCAAGTGGAGTTTAGACCAAAAAGGTATATTTTTGTCTCATCAGACCATATGACTTTCTCCCATTCCTCCTCTGGATCATCCAGATGGTCATTGGCAAACTTCAGATGGCCCTGGACATGCGCTGGCTTGAGCAGAAAACCTTGCGTGCGCAGCAGGATTTTAATCCATGACGGCGAAGTGTGTTACTAATGGTTTTCTTTGAGACTGTGGTCCAAGCTCTCTTGAAGTCATTGACCAGGTCCTGCCATGTAGTTCTGGGCTGATCCCTCACATTCCTCATGATCATTGATGCCCCACGAGGTGAGATCTTGCATGGAGCCCCAGACCGAGGGTGATTGACCATCATCTTGAACTTCTTCCATTTTCTAATAATTGCGCCAACAGTTGTTGCCTTCTCACCAAGCTGCTTTTCTTACTGGTTGGTAGGTGATCAAATACTTATGTCATGCAATAAAATGCAAATTAATTACTTAAAAATCATACAGTGTGATTTTCTGGATTTTTGTTTTAGATTCCGTCTGTTACAGTTGAAGTGTACCTATGATAAAAATTACAGACCTCTACATGCTTTGTAAGTAGGAAAACCTGCAAAATCGGCAGTGTATCATATACTTGTTCTCCCCACTGTATAGTGGTTTATGGGGATGTTGTGTCCTTTTTTATTTATTTAACCTTTATTTAACTAGGCAAGTTCTAATGTTTTCCTGTACAATGGCCTATCAGTCTCTGTGTGGGGTCGCTGACCCCTCCCCCTATTTAAAGTCACACTGGGTAAATTGGGACAGAGCAGCCAGTGGAGCAGAAGAGACGTGTTCCCAATGTAGTGGAAACAACTGGACTGTACCCTCTCCCTCTGTCTTGTACCCATCTATCTATCTCCCTCGTTCTCTCCTCCTCCCCCTCTCTCTGTCTCCTCCTCCACGTATAGACTGTTACCCCCTCTCTCTTACCATCATCCTCCTCCTCATTGCTCATTGTAAATGTTAGTAGAGTTAAAGAATAGAGTCTGGGGGGTTGTCTGGAGGTCATAGTTTCATCAACAAACAGACCAGAGGAGAGGAGAGGAGAGGAGAGGAGGAGGAAGAGAAGGAAGGATGATTGAGGGATGAGGTAAGCGGTCAGGATTAGTTAGGGGAGAGGGCTGTAGTTAGAACGAGACGGTGAAGCGTAGCTTTTTAATGAAAATATGACAAAGCTCATGTCTTTTTCTCTCTTTCCAACCCCCAGCCCTTACTGCCCACCATAGATCGGCAGAGGGAGAGAGAGAGAGAGATTCAGATATCCCTCACTCATTCTGTAGATATGACTAAATAGTGAAGGTTTCTGCGTTAATCCTGACATGACTGAACTGTGGTCATGCTAACAAAGAGCCTTTTGTGTGCTAGATGGAAATGGGCGGGGCTAACACAGCAGGATTAGTTATAACACATCAGTGTTGCCAATAAAGCTGCTTTGAATGTGAATTGAGAGGAGTGAAGAGGGCACCATTGATAAATTGTGCGTTAGTGGAGGGGGTGGGGGGTGGGAGGTGTATATATTTAATTGGCTGACACCTGCTACTACTTCAGCCTTTTAATGCACCAGGAGAAAGGGGGGAGTGGAGAAAGCGAGAAAGAGGGAGGGAGTGTTGTGGGGTCTAATTTTGAATTCAGACACAGCACCTATTCTATTCCATTCATGGGTTAGTATAGCTTTGTGGATATGTTAACAATATGATTGGAGCACTCTACAATGTGGCTGAGCTGTTATCTACTCCATCCTTGGCTCAGCTCTCTTCCCCTATTCTCTTCCCAGTCACCTTTATCTATGATTCTCTCTTTGTTGATTCACTCTCTATTGGAGTGATTCTCTGTCCATGGTGCTAGTTCAGTAGGTTGATTCACTCTCTATTGTAGTGATTCTCTGTCCATGGTGCTGATTCAGTAGGTTGATTCACTTTCTATTGGAGTGATTCTCTGTCCATGGTGTTCATTCAGTAGGTTGATTCACTATCTATTGGAGTGATTCTCTGTCCGTGATTCACTCTTTATTGGAATGATTCACTGTCCGTGGTGCTGATTCAGTCAGTTGATTCACTCTTTACTATAGTAATCACTCTGTTCTCTGTTTTCAGTTTTCATTGTGCTGATACCCTGTAGATGGTGCTGATATAATTGCAGTGCTGTTTTTTATTCTGTTTTTTTATAGCTAGGGCCAGTGTTCTCTTATTCTATTTTAAACCTGCTGGGGCTCATGCCTGTGTGTGTGTGTGTGTGTGTGTGTGTGTGTGTGTGTGTGTGTGTGTGTGTGTGTGTGTGTGTGTGTGTGTGTGTGTGTGTGTGTGTGTGTGTGTGTGTGTGTGTGTGTGTGTGTTGTGTGTGTGTGTGTGTGTGTGCGTGTGTGTGTGTTTGAGTATGTGTACGTGTGAGTGTATTTCTGTATGCGAGCATGTTCCAGCACTACAGACAGAATGTCTCCTGAATCCACTCAGTTTCTTCTTTCTTTCTTCTCTCAGTGACAGTCCCTTCTCTTTCATCCGTTGTTTATCCCCCTCTCTCTTCTCACCTTCTCCCACCCTCTTCCCTTCCCTCCAACTCTTTCTCTGTTGAAGAGGGGAGGCAGGGGAAGACAGATATCTAATGTCAAACTATGAATATCCTCTCTAAGACACTTCCACATGTATGGAACTTTAAATCATCCCTTCCTTTTTGAGATTTTGAGTACCACACTCGCTCTAATTATTTACCAATACAAAGATGCCTGAACTTTGACCCACTAGTGTGTGTGTGTGTGCGTGCACTCGTGTGTGTTTTGGTGCCTCTCTGTCTGTTTGCCTACACTGAAGTAGGGGAGGGGCGGGCGAGTTAGCGAGCGACTGCACCCCAAACATCGTCACCGAGGTACCCGCAGGATGGGAAGCAGCCCCTAGCAACAGGGAGAGAGGGAAGAAAGCGCGAGAGCGGGAGGGAGGGGGGAAAGACGCAGAACATCAATAAATAATGGCCCCAGTGAGGAGGTGGAAATATGGGCCTCGTTAGCTGTGTGCCGCTGCCTTCATTTGCATGTGAGGAAACGAGGCTGCTACTGACTCAAACACACTTTCACACAGTCACATACACTGGCTCAGACCCACACCCTACCCTACTGCTGACATTACACACACACACACTGTCTCTCTCTCTCTCTCTCTCTCTCTGGTTCTCTCTCTGTCTCTCTCTCAACCTCTCTCTCTCTCTCTCTCTGTCTCTCTCTCTCTCTCTCAACCTCTCTCTCTCTCTCAACCTCTCTCTCAACCTCTCTATCTCAAACTCTCTCTATCTCTCTCTCTCTCTCTCTCTCTGGTTCTCTCTCTGTCTCTCTCTCTCAACCTCTCTCTCTCTCTCTCTCTCTCTCTCTCTCAACCTCTCTCTCTCTCAACCTCTCTCTCTCTCAACCTCTCTATCTCTGGTTCTCTCTCTGGTTCTCTCTCTGTCTCTCTCTCTCAACCTCTCTCTCTCTCTCTCTCTCTCAACCTCTCTCTCTCAACCTCTCTCTCTCTCTCTCTCTCTCTCAACCTCTCTCTCTCAACCTCTCTCTCTCTCTCTCTCTCAACCTCTCTATCTCAAACTCTCTATCTCAACCTCTCTCTCTCTCTCAACTTCTCTCTCTGTCAATTCAATTCAATTCAAGGGGCTTTATTGGCATGGGAAACATGTGTTAACATTGCCAAAGCAAGTGAGGTAGATAATATACAAAAGTGAAATAAACAATACAAATTAACAGTAAACATTACACATACAGAAGTTTCAAAACAATAAAGACATTACAATTGTCATATTATATATATACATATACATAGGTCTGGCAGAATCTGTGCAGAAGATCTAGATGCTGCTGTAGGCCCTCCTTGGTTGGGGACAGAAGCACCAGATCATCAGCAAACAGTAGACATTTGACTTCAGATTCTAGTAGGGTGAGGCCGGGTGCTGCAGACTGTTCTAGAACCCTCACAAATTCATTGATATATAAATGTTAAAATATAAGCTGGATCCCTGTCTCAACCCACGGTCCTGTGGATAGAAATGTGTGTGTTGTTTGCCATTTTTAACTGCACACTTGTTGTTTGTGTACATGTATTTTATAATGTTGTATGTTTTACCCCTAACACCACTTTCCATAAATTTGTATAGCAGACTCTCATGCCGAATTGAGTCATAAGCTTTTTTGAAATCAGCAAAGCATGAGAAGACTTTGTTTTGGTTTGTTTGTTTGTCAATGAGGGTGAATACGTGGTTTGTCGTACGGTAATTTGGTAAAAGCCAATTTGACATTTGCTCAGTACATTGTTTTCACTGAGGAAATGTACAAATCTGCTGTTAATGATAATGCTCAGGATTTTCCCAAGGTTGCTGTTGACGCATATCCCACGGTGTAAGGAACGACGCTGCAGAAGAGAAGCAGGTACGGGGAGTTGACGTTTCATTTGGAACGGACATGCAACAGGACAGGAACAACGTCAGCACTGGGAAACACAAAGACAGACGACAATCAATGCAGCAACGGGGAACAGAGCAGGGAACTGACACATACAGGGGAGGTCATGAACAGGAGCTTGAGTCCAATATCGCTGACGCGCGTGACGAGGGACGGCAGGTGCGAGTAATGATGGTGGCGGGAGTGCGTAATGCAGGGCAGCCTGGCGCCAAGTGCCAGGGGGGAAGAGGTGGAGCAGGCGTGACACACAGTAGTTATTGGGGTCAAATTTGTCTCCACTTTTGTGGATTGGGGTGATCAGATTCTAAGATTTGTATTTGATCTTGTAAATATTTTTGCTGTTTGTTCTTTGTTATTGAGCCAAAAAGATTGGTGAAGTGGTTTATCCACACATCTCCATTTTGGATAGATAACTCTTCGTGTTGTTGTTTGTTTAGAGTTTTCCTATTTTCCCAGAAGTGGTTAGATTCTATGGATTCTTCAATTACATTGAGCTGATTTCTGACCAGCTGTTCCTTCTTCTTCTGTAGTGTATTTCTGTATTGTTTTAGTGATTCACCGTAGTGAAGGCATAGAATCAGGTTTTCTGGGTCTCTATGTTTTTGGTTGGATATCTCTCTCTCAGTTGCTTCCCCCATATCTCTCCCCATCTCTCTCCATCCTTATTTTAGTTGTTATCCTCTCTCCCCTCATACAACCCTCCCAGATTCTGCCTTCTACCCCAACAGCATGTCTATAGGTTTTGTAGTGTGTTCCAGGCTGACTTGAAAGCAGTGTGATTTTGACAGGGAAGCCCACCAGTAGGCCTTCCTGTCCTGTGTTTGACAACAAGCCCCAAGCTCAGCAGTCTAACCCACATAATTACAGTATTCATTGACATACACACACACAGACACGCACATACACATAGAGACATAGAGAGGTGCCCACGCTTTTTTGTTATTCCGTCTCACACACAGACACACATACTGTATGAACACACACACTCACATTTCTCCTCCTGCTCTTCCTTCTTCTGCTCCACCTTGCCTTTAATCTTCCACACCCTGCTTGTTCTCTGCTGACCTAGTGTGTCCTTGACTGACAAGCCCAACAGAGAGCAACAGGCCGGTGAGTAGCAGGGTAACAAGGTAGCAGGGTAGATGGGCGGCAGGGTAGCAGCATAACAGGTTAGCAGGGTAACAGGTTAGACGGGTAGCAGGGTAGACACGTAACAGGGTAGCAGAGTAGTAGGATAACAGTGTAACAGGGTAGCGGGGTAACAGGATAACAGTGTAGCAGGGTAACAGGGTAGCAGCATAACAGGGTAGCAGCATAACAGTGTAGCAGGGTAACAGGGTAGTAGCGTAACAGGGTAACAGTGTTAGCAGGGTAGCAGCGTAACAGGGTAGAAGGGTAACAGGGTAGTAGGGTAACAGTGTAGCAGGGTAGCAGGGTAACAGGGTAGCAGCGTAATAGGGTAGCAGCGTAACCGGGTAGCAGAGCAGCAGGGTAGCAGCGTAACAGGGTAGCAGGGTAGAAGCGTAACAGGGTAGCAGGGTTACAGGGTAGAAGGGTAACAGTGTAGCAGGGTAACAGGGTAGCAGCGTAACAGGGTAGCAAAGCAGCAGGGTAGCAGCATAACAGGGTAGAGGCGTAACAGGGTAGCAGGTTAGAAGCGGAACAGGGTAGCAGCGTAACAGGGTAGCAGAGCAGCAGGGTAGAGGTGTAACAGGGTAGCAGAGTAACAGGGTAGCAAGGTAGCAGCGTAACAGGGTAGCAGCGTAACAGGGTAGAAGCGTAACAGGGTAGCAAGGTAGCAGTGTAACAGGGTAGCAGCGTAACAGGGTAGAAGCGTAACAGGGTAGGAGCGTAACAGGGTAGCAGCGTAACAGGGTAGCAGGGTAGAGGCGTAACAGGGTAGCAGGGTAGCAGCGTAACAGGGTAGCAGGGTAGCAGCATAACAGGGTAGCAGGGTAGCAGCATAACAGGGTAGCAGAGCAGCAGGGTAGCAGCATAACAGGGTAGCAGGGTAGAAGCGTAACAGGGTAGAAGCGTAACATGGTAACAGCGTAACAGGGTAGCAGGGTAGAGGCGTTGCAGGGTAGCAGCGTAACAGCGGAGCAGCGTAACAGGGTAGAGGCGTAACAGGGTAGCAGGGTAGAGGCGTAACAGGGTAGCAGGGTAGCAGCGTAACAGGGTAGCAGCATAACAGGGTAGCAGCATAACAGTGTAGCAGGGTAACAGGGTAGTAGCGTAACAGGGTAACAGTGTTAGCAGGGTAGCAGCGTAACAGGGTAGAAGGGTAACAGGGTAGTAGGGTAACAGTGTAGCAGGGTAGCAGGGTAACAGGGTAGCAGCGTAATAGGGTAGCAGCGTAACCGGGTAGCAGAGCAGCAGGGTAGCAGCGTAACAGGGTAGCAGGGTAGAAGCGTAACAGGGTAGCAGGGTTACAGGGTAGAAGGGTAACAGTGTAGCAGGGTAACAGGGTAGCAGCGTAACAGGGTAGCAAAGCAGCAGGGTAGCAGCATAACAGGGTAGAAGCGTAACAGGGTAGCAGGTTAGAAGCGGAACAGGGTAGCAGCATAACAGGGTAGCAGAGCAGCAGGGTAGAGGTGTAACAGGGTAGCAGAGTAACAGGGTAGCAAGGTAGCAGCGTAACAGGGTAGCAGCGTAACAGGGTAGAGGCGTAACAGGGTAGCAAGGTAGCAGCGTAACAGGGTAGCAGCGTAACAGGGTAGAAGCGTAACAGGGTAGGAGCGTAACAGGGTAGCAGCCTTAACAGGGTAGCAGGGTATAGGCGTAACAGGGTAGCAGGGTAGCAGCGTAACAGGGTAGCAGGGTAGCAGCGTAACAGGGTAGCAGAGCAGCAGGGTAGCAGCATAACAGGGTAGCAGGGTAGAAGCGTAACAGGGTAGAAGCGTAACAGGGTAGAAGCGTAACATGGTAACAGCGTAACAGGGTAGCAGGGTAGAGGCGTTGCAGGGTAGCAGCGTAACAGCGGAGCAGCGTAACAGGGTAGAGGCGTAACAGGGTAGCAGGGTAGAGGCGTAACAGGGTAGCAGCGTAACAGGATAGCAGCGTAACAGGGTAGCAGCGTAACAGGGTAGGAGCGTAACAGGGTAGCAGCCTTAACAGGGTAGCAGGGTATAGGCGTAACAGGGTAGCAGGGTAGCAGCGTAACAGGGTAGCAGGGTAGCAGCGTAACAGGGTAGCAGAGCAGCAGGGTAGCAGCATAACAGGGTAGCAGGGTAGAAGCGTAACAGGGTAGAAGCGTAACAGGGTAGAAGCGTAACATGGTAACAGCGTAACAGGGTAGCAGGGTAGAGACGTTGCAGGGTAGCAGCGTAACAGCGGAGCAGCGTAACAGGGTAGAGGCGTAACAGGGTAGCAGGGTAGAGGCGTAACAGGGTAGCAGCGTAACAGGATAGCAGCGTAACAGGGTAGCAGCGTAACAGGGTAGCAGGGTAGAGGCGTAACAGGGTAGAGGCGTAACAGGGTAGCAGAGCAGCAGGGTAGCAGAGGGAATGTGGTGAACTGGCTCTTTATCTGGTGCATCACATTGGCTTGCATCTCACTTTATACAGTCAAGTCAGCATGAATAGAATTTTGGGGAGTACAGTGATTTAGTAATTAATATTTTACTCTGTCTGCCACTCTGCTTAACAACAGACAGAAAGGGAGACGAGAGACGGAGAGAGAGAGAGAAAGTGAGGGAGAGAGAGAGAGGAAGAGAGAGAGGAAGGAAAGAGAGAGTGTGTAAGGGGAAAAAAATGATTGTGAGGGCTAAGAAGGATAGATCGAGAGAGATGATTGAAGATAGAGAAATTGAATAAACAAGAGAAACAATTAAGATGGGTGGATAGTGGAGGAGATCATGTGATTAAGATGGCTCCTGTTTTGGAGGTGTCTCCACAGCATCTGTTTGTGACAGATCTCTCTTTCCCTAGTTCTATCCCCCTTTCGCTCTCCCTCCCCTCTCTCTCTCTCTCTCTGTCTACATGTCAGTATGTTGTGACAGCGTGGCGGTTGGTGTTATGGGGGTTGAAATCTTAAAGTGCACATTATCCTGTAAGGCTTAATTCAGGGGTGCAAACAAGGGCTGACTGTGAAATTACAGCCTGCGATGCGACTGTACCCCTACCCTCAACACACACACAGTCTGTCAGCCTGCACAGTCTCCCTCTCTCCTCTCTCCCCTCTCTCATCTCTTCCTCTCTCCCTCTCTCACTCTCTTCTCTCTCCCTCTGTTCTCTCCTCTCTCCCTCTCTCTCCCTTTCTCCTCTCTCTCCCACTCTCCCTCTCTTTCCCACTTTCCCTCTCTCTCCCTCTCTCTCCCCTGTCTCCCTCTCTCTCTCTCCCTCTCTCTCTCTCTCCCTCTCTCTCCCTCTCTCTCCCCTGTCTCCCTCTCTCTCCCTCTCTCTACCCTGTCTCCCTCTCTCTCCCCTGTCTCCCTCTCTCTCCCTCTCTCTCCCCTGTCTCCCTCTCTCTCCCTCTCTCCCTCTCTCCCTCTCTCCCTCCCTCTCTCTCCCCTGTCTCCCCCTCTCTCCCTCTCTCTCCCTCTCTCTGCCTTTATCCCTTTCTCTCCCTCTCTCCCCCTCTCACCTGCTCTCCCTCTCTCCTTTCTCCCTATCTCTCCCTCTCTCTGCCACTCTCCCTCTCTTTCCCACTTTCCCTCTCTCCCCTGTCTCCCTCTCTCTCCCTCTCTCTCCCTCTCTCTCCCCTGTCTCCCTCTCTCTCCCTCTCTCTGCCTTTATCCCTTTCTCTCCCTCTCACCTGCTCTCCCTATCTCCTTTCTCCCTATCTCTCCCTCTCTCCTACTCTTTCTCTCCTTCTATCTCTCTCTCCCTCTCTCCCTCTCTCCCCCTCTACCACTTCAATAAGTGGGCAGGGCCTGTCAGATTGGCACAGGCTGAAAATAGGGCACAGTCTGGCAGGGTACATCACACACTGACCCACTTACCAGACCTGGGCTCATCTTGTTGTGTTCTATAACCACCACAACAATGATAACATTACTGGAATAGAGATGGTGATAAAGACTGTACTGTATGTGATGAGTGTTTGACCCTTTTTGACTGACCAAAGTGTTTCACAATGTGATTATATTGCATGTTTGACAGGGAGTTCAATGTGTTTCCTCTTGGCAATGACAGGTTGCCAAGGATCTGTATATTTCAGTCACTCTGCGCTGACTAAGTTGTTCGTTGAGGATGTTTAGTTATTTTGAGGCTTTGTTAAATAGTTGTATCTCTGTCTTTCTCTCTTTCTAACAGCTAACAGGTTCTTCCTGACATCCTTTGGTGCTCTGTACATCTCAGATGTCCAGAAAGAGGATGCCCTCTCCACCTACCGCTGCATCACCAAGCACAAATACAGTGGAGAGACACGCCAGAGCAATGGAGCCAGGCTGTCTGTCATGGGTGAGTAGGACTGTGTCTAAAGTATGTCAGTGTCTGTATTTCTCTGAGTACCAGTATACAGTGTTCTGTGTGTGTAATATACAGTATGTCTGTGAATATGAATAGATAGTATGTGAGTCATTAATCAACATCCCACACCATTCCCCAGTCCAAAGTGTAAGCTGTCTCCCCCCTCTCCTCCAGACCCCACAGAGTCGTCTCCCTCTATCCTGGACAGTTTCCTAGCGGGGGAGGTGCGGGCGGGTCTGAGTGTGGAGCTTCCCTGCATTGCAGCAGGGTACCCCAGCCCCACAGTGCGCTGGCTGAAGGACGGCCGCCCACTGCCTTCCGATGCCCACTGGACGCGGCGCCTCACGGGTCTGACCATCAGTGACCTCAGGCAGGAGGACAGCGGCAGCTACGCCTGTGAGGTCACCAACAGCTTCGGCTCCAAGGAGGTGTCCGGAGCACTTTATGTCATAGGTAAGGAGATGAGTAGAGGGGGCTAGAAAGTGGGAGTAGAGGGGGCTAGAGAGTGGGAGTAGAGGGGGTCTAGAGAGTGGGAGTAGAGGGGGGGGGGTAAGGTTAGCACAGACCCCCAAAACAAACAGCCATATACAGATACACTCACACTGTCCTGGGACAGGCACATATACTGTACACACACACACACACACACGTTCACACATATAGTGTATAGGAACATATTATGTATAATAACATATCATGTATAGTAACATATAATATATAATAACACATTATAAATAATAACATATACTGTATAATAACACATAATATATAATAAAACATCATATATAATAACACATAACATATAATAATATATACTGTATAATAACACATAATATATAATAACACATAATATATAATAACATATCATATATAATAACATATACTGTATAATAACATATAATATATAATAACACGTAATATATATAATAACACATAATATATAATAACACATAATATATAATAACATATCATATATAATAACATATACTGTATAATAACATATAATATATAATAACACATAATATATAATAACACTAAATATATAATAACACATAATATACAGTTGAAATCGGAAGTTTACATATACCTCAGCCAAATACATTTAAACATGACGATGGTCATCATGGCCAAATAGTTCTATTTTTGTTTCATCAGACCAGAGGACATTTCTCCAAAATGTACGATCTTTGTCCCCATGTGCAGTTGCAAACTGTGGTCTGACTTTTTTATGGCGGTTTTGGAAGCAGTGGCTTCTTCCTTGCTTAGAGGCCTTTCAGGTTATGTCGATATAGGACTCGTTTTACTGTGGATATAGATACTTTTGTACCTGTTTCCTCCAGCATCTTTACAGGGTCCTTTGCTGCTTTTCTGGGATTGATTTGCACTTTTCTCACCACAGTATGTTCATCTCTAGGAGACAGAATGCGTCTCCTTCCTGAGCGGTATGACGGCTGCGTGGTCTCATGGTGTTTATACTTACGTACTATTGTTTGTACAAATTAACCTGGTACCTTCAGGCCTTTGGAAATTTCTCCCAAGGATGAACCAGACTTGTGGAGGTCTACAATTTTTTTCTGAGGTCTTGGCTGATTTCTTTTAATTTTCCCATGATGTTTAGCAAAGAGGCACTGGGTTTGACGGTAGGCCTTGAAATACATTCACAGGTACACCTCCAATTGACTCAAATGATGTCAATTAGCCTATCAGAAGCTTCTAAAGCCATGACATCATTTTCTGGAATTTTCCAAGCTGTTTAAAGGCATTAAAGGCACAGTCAACTTAGTCTATGTACATATACTATATAATAACATATAATATATATTAACATATACTGTGTAATAACATATAATATATAATAACATATCATGTATAAATAACATATAATATATTGTTACGGTTTTCTTCCGTTGAAGGAGAGTCGGACCAAAATGCAGCGTGGTAAGTTAGATACATGTTTAATGATGAAGAAACACGATAATACAAAAACAACAAACGGAACGTGAAAACCTATACAGCCTATCTGGTGACAACTAACACAAAGACAGGAACAATCACCCACCAAACACTCAAAGAATATGGCTGCCTAAATATGGTTCCCAATCAGAGACAACGAGAATCACCTGCCTCTGATTGAGAATCGCCTCAGGCAACCATAGACCTTGCTAGAACACCCCACTAAGCCACAATCCCAAAACCTACGAAAAAAAAACATACATAAACACCACACAAAATAAACCCATGTCACACCCTGGCCTGACCAAATAAATATAGAAAACACAAAATACTAAGACCAGGGCGTGACAGAACCCCCCCCAAGGTGCGGACTCCCGGCCGCACACCTAAACCCATAGGGGAGGGTCCGGGTGGGCGTCTGTCTACGGTGGCGGCTCCGGCTCGGGACGTGGACCCCACTCCAACCAAGTCTTAGTCCCCCTGTAACGCGTCCTTTGATTGGCGACCCTCGCCGCCGACCTTGGCCTAATAACCCTCACCAAGGACCCCACTGGACTGAGGGGCAGCTCGGGACTGAGGTAGAAGCTCGGGACTGAGGGGAAGCTCGGGACTGAGGAGAAGCTCGGGACTGAGGGGTAGCTCGGGACTGAGGGGTAGCTCGGGACTGAGGGGTAGCTCGGCACTGAGGGGAAGCTCGGCACTGAGGGGAAGCTCAGCACTGAGGGGAAGCTCAGCACTGAGAGGATGCCTAGAGTACCAAGAGGAAGTCCAGTACTGAGAGGAAACTCAGGCAGGTAGTAGGCTCTGGCAGATCCTGGCTAGCTGGTGGTTCTGGCAGATCCTGGCTGACTGGCGGATCCTGGCTAGCTGGTGGTTCTGGCAGATCCTGGCTGACTGGCGGATCTGGAAGATCCTGGCTGACTGGTGGATCCTGGCTGACTGGCGGATCTGGAAGATCATGGCTGACTGGCGGATCCTGGCTGACTGGCGGATCCTGGCTGAATGGTGGATCCTGGCTGAATGGCGGATCCTGGAAGATCCTGGCTGACTGGACGGCTCTCCAGCTGCAGCTCTGGCTGCTCCATGCAGACAGGCAGCTCTGGCTGCTCCATGCAGACTGGCAGCTCTGGCTGCTCCATGCAGACTGGAAGCTCTGGCTACTCCATGCAGACTGGAAGCTCTGGCTGTTCCATGCAGACTGGCAGCTCTGGCTACTCCATGCAGACTGGAAGCTCTGGCTGTTCCATGCAGACTGGCAGCTCTGGCTTCTCCATGCAGATTAGCAGCTCTGGCTGCGCTGAACAGGCAGGAGACTCCGGCAGCGCTGGAGAGAAGGAAGGCTCTGCAGCGCTAAACAGGCGGGAGACTCCGGCAGCGCTGGAGAGGAGGAAGGCTCTGGTAGCGCTAAACAGGCGGGAGACTCCGACAGCGCTGGAGAGGAGAAAGGCTCTGGCAGCGCTGAACAGGCGAGGCGCACTGAAGGCCTGGTGCGTGGTGCTGGCACTGGTGGTACTGGGCCGAGGACACGCACAGGAAGCCTGGTGCGGGGAGCTGCCACCGGAGGACTGGTGTGTGAAGGTGGCACAGGATGGACCGGACCGTGAAGGTGTACTGGAGAGCCTGAGAGCAGGGCTGGCACAAGACGTGTAAGGCTAGGTAGGTACACAGGAGGCCTAGTGCGTGAGGCTGGCACAATCTTCACCAGCCGACTAACACGCACCTCAGGACGAGTATGGAGCGCTGACCCAGGTGCCATCAAATCCCCGACACGCTCCGTCGGGCGAATATCGTACCTAAAGCACCAAACTAGCAACTCCCTCATAACTCTCTCCTCCACTTTCCCCATTAACTCCTTCACAGCTTCTGCTTCACTCACCTCCAACACCGGCTCTGGTTCTGGTCTCCTCCTTGGCTCCTCACGATAAACAGGGGGAGTTGGCTCAGGTCTGAACCCTGACTCTGCCACACTCTCCCTGAGCCCCCCCCAATACATTTTTGGGGCTGACTCTCGGGATTCCATCCGCGTCACCGTGCTGCCTCTTCATACCAGCGCCTCTCCGCTTTCTCCGCCTCCAGTTCTTCTTTGGGGCGTCGATATTCTCCAGGCTGAGTCCAGGGTCCTTTTCCGTCCAATATCTCCTCCCACATCCAGAAGTCCTGTGATCGCTGCTCCTCACGATAAACAGGGGGAGTTGGCTCAGGTTTGAACCCTGACTCTGCCACACTCTCCCTGAGCCCCCCAAGAAATTTTTGGCGCTGACTCTCGGGTTTCCTTCTGCGCCGCCGTGCTTGTCTTCTTCGACTCCATTCTCCTATAGCATTCTCCCAGGCTATAGCACTCTTCGACCGCCCACTGCTCCAGCGAATCCCAGGCGGGCTCCGGCACTCTCTCTGGGAATCCCAGGCGGGCTCCGGCACCGCCCACCTGTCTATTTCCTCCCAAGTCGTATACTCTAAACTTCGTAGCTCCTGCTGCCTGTCACCACGCTGCTTGGTCCTGGTGTGGTGGGGGATTCTGTTACGGTTTTCTTCCGTCGAAGGAGATTCGGACCAAAATGCAGCGTGGTAAGTTAGATACATGTTTAATGATGAAGAAACACGATAATACAAAAACAACAAACGGAACGTGAAAACCTATACAGCCTATCTGGTGACAACTAACACAAAGACAGGAACAATCACCCACCAAACACTCAAAGAATATGGCTGCCTAAATATGGTTCCCAATCAGAGACAACGAGAATCACCTGCATCTGATTGAGAACAGCCTCAGGCAACCATAGACTTTGCTAGAACACCCTACTAAGCCACAATCCCAAAACCTACGAAAAACCCCCATACATAAACACAACACAAAATAAACCCATGTCACACCCTGGCCTGACCAAATAAATATAGAAAACACAAAATACTAAGACCAGGGCGTGACATATATATTAACATATACTGTGTAATAACATATAATATATA